>NC_082717.1:8558962-8858962 GCF_030144855.1 Hypanus sabinus
AGGGAAAAGATGAACTATGAAAGGAAGCTAGCAAGTAATATCAAAGAGGATACTAAAAGCTTTTTCAAGTATATAAAGGGTAAAAGACAGGTGAGAGTAGACACAGGACCAACAGAAAATGATTCTGGAGAAATTAAATGGGAGATAAGGAGATGGTGGAGGAACTGAATGAGTATTTTGCATCAGTCTTCACTGAGGAAGACATCAGCAATATACTGGACATTCAAGGAATATGCGCAGTCACGATTACGACAGAGAAAGTACTCAGGAAGCTGAATAGTCTAAGGGTAGATAAATCTCCTGGACCAGATGGAATGCACCCTCGTGTTCTGAAGGAAGTAGCAGTGGAGATTGCGGAGGCATTAGCAATGATCTTTCAAAAGTCGATAGATTCTGGCCTGGTTCTGGAGGACTGGAAGATTGCAAATGTCACTCGGCTATTTAAGAAGGGGGCAACGAAGCAAAAAGGAAATTATAGACCTGTTAGCCTGACATCGGTGGTTGGGAAGTTGTTGGAGTCGATTGTCAAGGATGAGGGTACAGAGTACCTGGAGGCATGTGACAAGATAGGCAGAACTCAGCATGGTTTCCTTAAAGGAAAATCCTGCCTGACAAACCTAGTGCAATTTTTTGAGGAAATTACAAGTAGGCTCGACAAGGGAGATGCAGTGGATGTTGTGTATTTGGATTTTCAGAAGGCCTTTGACAAAGTGCCGCACATGAGGCTGCTAAACAAGATAAGAGCCCATGGAATTACGGGAAAGTTACATACGTGGATAAGGTGTTGGTTGTTTGGCAGGAAACAGAGAGTGGGAATAAAGGGATCCCATTCTGGTTGGCTGCCGGTTACCAGTGGTGTTCCACAGGAGTCCGTGTTGGGACCGCTTCTTTTTACATTGTATATCAACGATTTGGATTGTGGAATAGATTGTGGCGAAGTTTGCTGATGATACAAAGATAGGTGGAGGAGCCGGTAGTGCTGAGGAAACAGAGAGTCTGCAGAGAGACTTGGACAGACTGGGGGAATGGGTGAAGAAGTGGCAAATGAAATGTAATACTGGAAAGTGTATGGTCATGCACTTTGGTAGAAGAAATAAACGGGCAGACTATTATTTAAATGGGGAGAGAATTCAAAGTTTTAAGATGCAACAGGACTTGGGAGTCCTAGTGCAGGATATCCTTAAGGTTAACCTCCAGGTTGAGTCGGTGGTGAAGAAGGCAAATGCAATGTTGGCATTCATTTCTAGAGGAATAGAGCATAGGACCAAGGATGTGATGTTGAGGCTCTATAAGGTACTGGTAAGATCTCACTTGGAATACTGTGTGCAGTTTTGGGCTCCTTATTTGAGAAAAGAGGTGCTGACATTGGAGAGGGTTCAGAGAAGATTCACTAGAATGATTCCAGGAATGAGAGGGTTAACATATGAGGAATGTTTGACCACTCTTGGACTGTACTCCTTGGAGTTTAGAAGAATGAGGGGGGACCTCATAGAAACATTTTGAATGTTGAAAGGCATGGACAGAGTATTTGTGGCAAAGTTGTTTCCCATGGTGGGGGAGTCTAGTACGAGAGGATATGACTTGAGGATTGGAGGACGCCCATTCAGAACAGAGATGCGAAAAAAAATGTTTTAGCCAGAGGGTGGTGAATCTGTGGAATTTGTTGCCACGGGCGGCAGTGGAGGCCACGTCATTGGGTGTATTTAAGGCAGAGATTGATAGGTATCTGAGTAGTCAGGGCATCAAAGGTTATGGTGAGAAAGTGGGGGAATGGGACTAAAGGGGAGATTGGAACAACTCATGAAGACTCGGTGGGCCGAATGGCTGACTTCTGCTCCTTGGTCTTATGGTATCTATTACAATAACTAGTGCAAAAAGAGAGCAAGGAAAAGTATCAAAAATAATGGGGTAGTGTCCATTCAGAAATCTGAAGGCAGTGAGGAAGAAGCTGTTTCTAAAATGTTGAATGTGTGTCTTCAGGCTCCTGTACCTCCTCCTTGATGGTAGCAATGAGATGAGGGCACATCCTCGGTGATGAGGTTCCTTAGTGACGGATGCCACATTTTGAGGCGTTGTCTTTTGAAGATGTCCTTGATGCTGGGAAGCCAGTGCCCATGACACAGTTGGCAGTGTTTACAGCCTTCTGCAGCTTTTTCCAATCCCGTGCAGCGGACTCTCCATACCTCCATGTTGAAATGAAAACAGATTTGATGCTTAGTCCTGTCAACTTGCCCCTGCACTTGAGCAGTAAACTGTTCCAAATCCATGGTCTGAACCATTCCACGTTTGCAACAGGTACTACTGTGGCATCCCCATCTGAACATTGCATGATTTGAGTAAAGGAGAATAAGAAGTAACTTGTCTGGGGTTGATAAGAGGCATAGATCGAGATGACAGCCAGCAAATTTTTACAGGGTGGAAACAGCTAATACAAGGGGGCAAAATTTTAAGGTGATTGGAGGAACATATAGAAGGGATGTCAGAGGTAGGTTTTTTACAGAGAATGGTTGGTGTGTGAAATGCCCTGACATCGGTGATGGTAGAGGCAGATACATTAGGGGCATTTAAGATACTCTTAGATAGGTGCATGGGTGAAAGTTAAATAGGGGGTTATGTTGGAGAGAAGGGTTCGATTGATCTTGGAGCAGGTTTAGCAGTTGGCATAACTACCTACCCACCTACTGCCCATTACGCCGGCAGCAATGAAGGTTCATCATCACTGCGTTGCCCAGGACTTCCTTCATTGTGTCAGTAGCTTGCTTTTAACTCCTGTGAGTCATGCAAGTCCCAGGTGGAGTCTCAGGAATACTGTTGCATTCAGATGTAGAAGGATTCTTCATTGCTGTTTCCACAACAGTTTTGTTTTACCAGGCAGGGTTGTTAGCCCTAAGCTGAAACCCTGAACCTGGAGGACCGTTGGATCACTCTTGGTCTGGTCTCTAACCTTTGACCTGTTTGGCGTGAGTGACGTGACCCAGAGCCAAAGCATAAAGCCCTGACTCCAGCCAACATAGCTCTCCAGGTCATTAAGGCTAACAAACCTCCAAACCACGGCAAGATTGTGGTCCTCTTGGGGAACGTGTTCTATGTCTATCTGCAAATAGTTTAAGAACTGTATGATATCAAAGATAAGGAGACATTTTATGGAGATAAGAAGACTAATCAAGAACTTATCAACCTCCACCTTAAATGAACCCAGTAACTTGGGCTCTGTAGTCATCTGACACAGATTCACCAAAGAATTTCCTCATCTCTGTTCTAAATGGACATTCCTTTATTCTGAGACTATGATCTCTGGTCCTAGATTCACCCACTATAGGAAACATCCTCTTCACATCCACTCTATCCAGGCCTTTCAACATCCAATAGGTTTCAATGAGATCCCTCCCCCTCATTCTTCTAAATTACAGCGAGTACAGGCCCAGAGCCATCAAACAACGCTCATATGGTAACCTTTTCATTCCCAGAATCATTCTCGTGAACCTCTTCTGAACCCTCTCCAATGTCAGCACGTCCTTTATTAACTGAAAAAGGAGCCAAAAACTGCTCACAATGCTTCAAGTAAAGCCTCTCCTTAAGGCTCCATAAAGCCTCAGTATTACATCCTTGCTTTTTCATTGCAGTTCTCTTGAAATGAACGCTAACATTGCATTCTCTTTCCTCACCACCATGAGTGGTTGAACTGTGCCTTCCTGAAGGATTATGGAAGTATCATGGTTTAGAAATGAAACTAGTGAATAGATGTAGGGTATTTCACCCATTGCTAAACCCACTGAGTTTCTCCAGCAGTTTGATATTTCACTACAATATGCAGCATCTGTGGTCTCCTGTGTCTCCAGGGTGAAGGGACAAATCAGTTGCTATTGAATTGAAAAGATCCAGCTTTACATATTTAGAGTCAGAGGAGTGAGCAGGTGATGGAGTTTGAACTAGACAACAAGCAGTTGGAGGAACTCAACAAATCAGGCAACAAATGTAGAGAGAAATGGACGGTCAACATTTTGAGTTGAGACCCTTCTCGTGATCTGGAACAAAGAGTGGTTTTGAGCCCCTTATCTAAAAAAAAGCTGTGCTGGCAATGGTTAAAGTCCAGAGGAGCTTCACAAGAATGATTCCAGGAATAAAAGTGTTAACGCACGTATGAGGAGCTCTTGGTGGCTCTGGGCCTGTACTCGCTGGATTTTAGAAGAGTGAATGGGATCTCATTGAAACCTATTGAATATAGAAAGGACTAGATAGAGTGGATGTGGAGAGATTCTTTCCAATAGCGGATGATTCTAGGACCACAGGGCACAGCATCGGAATAGAGGGACATTCCTTTTGAACAGAGGTGAGGAGGAATTTCTTTAGCCAGGGAGGTGTATATCTGTGAAATTCATTACCACAGATGCCTGTGAAGGCCAAATAATTGGGTATATTTATAGACATAGGCATCTGATAGTCTTGTGAGACCATGGATTGGAGCCTTGGAAGGTTTCCAGGACGTAGCCCTGGGCAGGGTTGTATGGGAGACTGGCAGTTGCCCAAGCTGCAAGCCTTCTCCTCTCCATGCCACCGATGTTGTCCAAAAGAAGCTTGGCACCAGTGACCCAAGCAGCTTGGCACCGGTGTCGTCGCAGAGCAATGTGTTGTTAAGTGCCTTGCTCAAGGACACAACACGCTGCTTCAGCTGAGGCTTGAACCAATGACCTTCAGATCACTAGACCGATGCCTTATCCACTAGGCCACACGCCAACACATTGGGTATATTTATGGCAGAAGGTATAGGTTCTTGATCTATCAGGGCATCAAAGGCTAAGGGATGACAGGAGAATGGGTTGGGAGAGATAATAAATCAGCCATGATGGAATGACAAAGCAGATTCAATGAGCCAAATGGCTTAATTCTGCTCTTATGTCTTATAGTCTTATGGTAGAGGGAAGGTAGCCAGTCTATAATGAGGTGGGATGAAGGAATCGAACAAGAGCTGGCAAGCAAAAAGATAAACTTGTTGAGGAAAGGTGAAGGAGGGAAGAGTAGAAATAATGAAGGAGGTTGGGAAGTGAGAATGGAGGGGACAAGGTACTGCGGATGGAGAAATCCGGTAGGAGAGGAGGTGCAGCATGGAAATGAGTGAGGGAGGTGGGGTGGGCAGATGGGAAGAGTGGGGAGTGGGGACCCAGTGGGAAGGGTGTATGGGTGATGGGCAAGACAGAGGGAATGGAGGAGGGGAGTTAACAGGGAGCTGGAGGGCTAAAAACGTTCCTGTACCGATGTAAATCTGTCCCTATGGGGCAAGAATAAGGGGCATAGTTGGGTCTTCTACCAACCCACCAATGTGTTGGAAAAAGAATACATTCCTATTGGAGGAGACTGTAAGCCCATAATACATCAGAACAGGATTAGGCCATTCTGCCCAGCTGTTCTGTTCCGCCTTTCCATCATATCTGATTTATTACCTGTGTCAACCCCATTCTCCTGCCTTCTCCTCATAACTTTTGATGCTCTGTCTCACCAAGAACCTGTCAACCTCCACTTTAAAAATACCCAATAACTTGTTCCCCTGTATGTTAAACCTATCTTTAGGGTTTCTGGTTTCCCTTACAAAAGGGCAGATGTAGATATGACTATTAATATACTTTGTTGAAATGACTGGTATTTTCCCGTCTGATCTTACGGAGAAAGATTGCCATGTTTTCCATGATGACCCTCTGCTACTGAAGCTACTGTTGACGATGGTAGAAGGAATGAGCATCTCCGCCAATTCCAAGTGGCCATTACGTGGTACTTCTTTGTTTGTATTGGCCGTCTCTCTGGACTTTGTGACTCGATCCAGAAACTGCCATGTAAAGCTGTTCATTTTATGACCTGCTTAAGTTTAATATAGTTCACAAATGCCTGTCTGATTCCTTTGCAGTGATCCGCCCAACAACTCCTCCAACAGAGCCACCTTCTCCTCCCCCACCACCGACCATCCCACCTGCTCGGGAAGGTGAGTTTTTTTTTCAACTTTGTACCGACAGCCCAGGTGTACATATGCAGAAGCAAAAGATTGTATTTCAATGGCTGATTATGAATTCTGTATTTTGTCCAGACAAAAATACAACAGGTCAAAGATATCTGAACAAAGAAGGATAGGTTCAATCTTCCAAGACAAAAGCTTGTTAACTCTGGTTAGGCTTTATTCTGGATATTACATCACATGGCACATCCCAGACTGGTTACCATAGGACCCACCATTGAGTTTGGTGCATACAAATTCATTTTTGTGCAGGCTTTTACAGGAAAATAAAGAAATGTAATAGAGTTTTTGAAAAACTATAAATAATAAAGACTGGCAAACAGCCAATGTGCAAAAGACAAATCATGCAAATAATTTTTAAAAAAGTAAATAAATTATACTGAAAGCATGTGTTATAGAGTCCTTGAAAGTAAGTCCATATGTTGTGGAGTTAGCTGAGCATTGAGGTGAGTGAAATTATCCACACTGGTTCAGGATCCTGATGTTTGTAGAGTAATAATGTTTCCTGAACATGGTGGTGTGGGACCTAAGATTCCTATACCTCCTTCCTGATGGTAGTGGCAGGAAGAGAGCATGCCCTGGATGGTGGGAATCCTTGATGGTGGATGCTATTTTCGTGTGACAGCTCTTCTTGTAAATGTGCCCCAAAGTGGGGAGGGCTTTCCCTGTGATGGACTGGTCTGTATCCACCAATTTCTGTAGACTTTTCCATTCCTGGGCATTGGTGTTTCCATACCAGGCCATGAAGTAACCTGTTAGGATAATCTCCACTGTGCATTGGTAGAAGTTTGTCAAAGTTTTAGGTGACATGCCAAATCTGCACAAACTTCTAAGAAACTAGATGCGCTGTTGTGCCTTCTTGCATGCTGGTCCCAAGGCAACCAGTCTGATATAATAATGCCTTGGATATAAAGTTATTGACCATCTTCACCACTGATCCCCAAATAGTGATTGGCTCATGGACCACGGTTTCTTCGACCTGCAGTCAATAATCTGCTCTTCGGTTTTACTGATGTTGTGTACTCCCTTGGTCATTTGACAGTCTATTTCCAAAGAGCATCTTAACCATCTGTTTTTTGAAACATGTATCTTTCAATAGAAATTTTTCAGTGAACTTTTAAAATATTTGCACAGAGGGTGATGGGGGAAAGAGCTGATGTTGATTTTTTGTTTAACCATCAGTCTGCCTGGGTGCAAAAGCTGACTTGGTGTTCTTGGTTGACGGCTCCTGGAGTATCGGGGACGAAAACTTCCATAAGGTCTTGCAATTCTGTTTCGACACTATTGGGGCTCTCGATGAGATCAGCCCAAATGGAATGCAGGTGAGTGCGAGTCTTCACTCAATCGCTGTCTTAGAAAACAAAATTGACTTTGTTTCTTATGCAGTCAGATACTACCGCTATTGGGTAAGAGATGGTAATTTCATGTTCAAGTTCAAATTTATCATTCAACCATACCCATGAGTACAGCCTAACAAAACAGTGTTACTCTGGGGCCAAGGTGCAAAACACACTACCAGCAGTCACACAGAGCACAAGGCCCATATAGCATATATAAGAGTGGATTCAAGACTTGCTGGACAGCAGTGAGACATTGAAACATTGCCCCATTAGAGATGTTATCTATTGGGACCGTTCAGAAATCTGCTGGAGAGGGGAAGAAGCTGTTCTGAATTGCTAAGTCAAATCAAGTTACTTCTATTGTCATTTCGACCATAACTGCTGGTAGAGACGACATTTTTTCCAGGACCATGGTGTTACATGACACAGTACAAAAACTAGACTGAACTATGTAAAAAAAACAACACAGAAATAAACTACACTAGACTACAGACCTACCCAGGTGTGTCTCCAAGCTCCTGTACTTCCCACCCTATTCGTAGTAATGAGAAGAGGGTATGTGACATTGAGGACCCTTAATGATGGATGGTGTCTTCTTGAGGCATCAACTCTTGAAGTTGGGGAGGATTGTGCCCTTAATGGAGCTGACTGAGTCTGTGACCCTCTGCAGCCTCTTGTGATGCTGTGTATAGGAGCTTCCATTCCAGGCTGTGATGCAAGCAGTCAGAATACTCTTCACGTAAAAGGCCTGCATACATTAAAGTTTGCTTCCTGGGTCAGAGAGCATGTCTTATAGGTTGAACAAGATAGGCCTTTGCCTCTTGGACTGAAGGAGGATGAGAGGTGACTTAATAGAGATGTACAAGATGATAAGAGGCAGAAGCAGAGGGGACAGCCCTCAGCAGGGTGGAAGTAGCTAATATGAGAAAACAAATTTCAGGCGATTGAAGGAAAGTATAGGGGGATGTCAGAGGTAGGTTTTTTATACAGAGAGTGCGAGGTGATTAGAATGCACTGCCATGGTGGTAGTCGAGGTAGACACAAATACATTAGGGACTTTTAAGAGGTGATTAGATTAGGCTATGTGGGAGGGAAAAATAAGATTGGTCTCAGAGTAGGTTAAAAGTACCTTTAAGGTGAGGGGATTGATTTCAAACGAGATGTGAGAGGCAAGTTTTCTACACAAGTAGATGCCTGAAATGTGCCGCCTGGGGAGGGGGTAGAGGCAGAAATATTAAAGCAGGAGTTCCCAACCGTTCGTTTATGCCTTAGACCTGTTACACGGGGGCGATGGAGGAGAACCCAAGTGCAGGACACTGGCACGTCGACTCAGTTGGGGAGGCTGGCGTAGAGCAGGAAACCAGAGGGATTTTGACAAGGAGACAGGATTCACAGGGACTCTCCAGAAACTAAAGCAGAACTGAGAACTAACGGTTCTAATTGGAACAGGGAACGAAGTATCACATGAGAATTGACCAATGAACTGGCAACCTGTGAGAGAGTCGTCCTCGTATTATTTCCCAGTCTCTGATAAAAGCCAGGTGTATGATTTTTGGGTAACTAGCAGCAATTGACTGAAATTGGGGCATGAACAGTGAGAAAGAAGTGTTAAAGGGGAACGGCCAACTGGAACCATGACAAGACCTATACGATTAAGCCAAGGGGTCTGTGGACCCCAGGTTGGGAACCCTTGTGTTAGAGATTTCAACGGGCATTTAGATAGGCAGAATTTAGAATGTGATGAAAATGGGCAGCATGGTAGTGTAGTGGTTAGCACAATGGTTTACAGTACCGGCGACCGGGGTTCAATTCCTGCCACTGCCTGTAACCCCATGACCACATGGGTTTCCTCCGGGTGTACTAGTTGTTAGGTTAATTGGTCATTGTAAATTGTCTCATTATTAGGCCAGGGTTAAATTGGGGGATTGCTGGGAATGGCAATAATAATAGCCATTCCAACACACACATCTTACAGACTTCAATAAGTGAAAACACCAGAAATATGCTGAATCAAAAGAGGAAATTGAAGGAGTGTGCATTGTCCTGATAGTAGGATCATCCCAAAGTCACTACACAACAGCAAATATTCAGAAACTAGAATAGTCCGAAAGTTCCTAGTAATTGATGATTGGCTGTGCCCATGCCTCAGGTTTTACCAGCTTGAGCGGAGAGAAAGTAAATTGCAATAATAACTTGATTACTAATTTACGAGGTTTGGCCCAATATTGTGGGCCGAAGGGCCTGTCCTTGTGCTGTACTGTTCTATGTTTTATATTCTAAAAGTTTGTCTCAGCTTTGAGGGCCAGAGGGCCAGTGCTGCACAGTCCTGCTCTGTGCTCTCTGTCTGTGTATGTCTGGATGTCTTATAGTTTCTTCTGTAGGTGGTGAGTTACCAGTTTGTATGAAGTGGTCACCATATTATAATCATGCAACAACAGTGCACATCATTAATATGAGATGTTCTGAAAGATGGTTTAAAATATTTGTGTAAAATACATTGTTCAAGATTGTGGACTCAGGATTGTTTAATGTTATTTTCCTGTACCCGAGTGTGAAGGAGAACAAAACAATTGTTACTGCAGATCTGATGTAGGTCAAAAAAAATTACTGACGATAAAGAACACAATAATAGTTAAAACACAACAAACATAAAAAATAAGATAGCTTATTTCCATAGATTGATTGTATGTCCATAAAGTGACACTAGGCTGTACGTAGGTGACTGATAGGAAATAATAAAGTAGTGGTGGGTTAGTGGGTGGAGGTGTTGATCAGCCTTACTGCTTGGGGAAGGTAACTGTTTTTGAGACTGGTGATCCTGACGTGGATGTTACACTGCTTTCTCCCTGATGGGAGTTGGACAAACAATCCATGAGCAGGGTGGGCAGGACCCTTCCTGATGGTACTGGCCCTTATTGTGCATTCCTGGCAATTTAAAGTCTGGTTTCTCTTTGTGTGCAGATTTCACTGGTTCAGTTCAGTGATGATGCGAAAGCTGAATTTAAGTTGAACACTTACCATGACAAAGGAATGGTTCTTGCTGCTCTGCAGATGATTCAGTACAAAGGAGGAAACACAAAGACAGGTACTAATTAATACTGCTCTTTATTTTCCCAAGGGCTTTATGCATTGTGCACATGTTCTTAAGCCTGGGTTATGATTGGAGTGGGGCTTGGCTCAGGATGGCAATGGGTTCAGAAGATCATCAAACTCCCAGCTTTGTAAACACAGGAGATTCTGTAGATGTTTGAAATCTTGAGCAACACACACACAAATTGCTGGAGGAACTCAGCAAGTGCCGCAGCACTTATTAAGTCTGAAGAAAGCATGTTGCAGAAATACCTGGTCCCAATGAAGAGTCTCAGCCTGAAATGTTGACCGTTTATTCCCCTCCATAGATGCTACCTGACCTGCTGAGTTCTTCCAGCATATTGTATGTGTTACTCTGGATTTCGAACATCTGCTGAATCTCTTGTGTTTCACGTTGCGGAAGCCAGCCTCTCCTCCATGGACTCTGTCTGCACTTCTCACTGCCCCTGTAAAGCAGCCAGCATAGTCAAAGATTCCTTCCCAGTCTTGTATAAGACCATAAGACACAGGAGCAGAATTAGGCCATTTGGACCATCAAGTCTGCTCAGCCAACTCATAACCTTTGACACCCTTACTAATCGAGAATCTATCAACTTCTACTTCAAACATAATCAATGACTCGGCCTCCACAGCAATCTGTGCCAATGAAATCCACAGATTCATTACCATCTGCCAAAGAAATTCCTCCTCATCTCTGTTCTAAATTGATATCCTTCTATCTGAAGCAGTCCCCCTGGTCCAAGATTCCCCCATTGTAGTAAGCATCATCTCCACATCTACTATATCTCGGCCTTTCAAAATTCAAGGTATCTGCTCTGTAAGGTGTGTTCCACCTCCTTTGATTGTAACCATTCTTCAAAACATTCACAGTGCACGTCTTTGTCCAGCACAAAATCAAACGGACATGTCAACACTGAGCAAGGGGTGTCGAGGAACAATTATCCATTATTTCCAGTGCTCCACTAACAAATTACATCAATTTTCCTATCTCAAGGAGCCACAGGGATACAAATCTTCATGTTTGTTTGCAACCAGTCACGGAGCTCTCGTGTAATCTAAGTGGAGGCCATTAGCATTAGGGCTCAGATATCCTGCCCTTTGTAGAGTGAGTCACCAATGTACTATGTCTGAATATTTGTGTGACAGATGAGAAACATCAACTCCCCATGGGCTTTGAGTTTACTTTCCACGTCCTGCAAGTGGAGAATTTCTGGCCTGGGAACATGGGTCTTACTAAATGGACTGTTTTTCCAATGCTACTGTTAAAGAGAAAATGTACACTTTAAAAAAAAAGTATGAGATGAAGATTATAAACACAAGAGATTCTGCAGAAATCTAAAGCAATACAAACAAAATGGTGGAGGAACTCAGCAGATCAGGCGGCATCTTTAGAAATGAATAAACAGTCAACGTTTCAGGAGGAGACACTTCTTTAGCACAGGAAAGGAAGGGATAGATGCCACAATAAAATGTTGGGGGAGGTGAAAGAGGCCAGCTGGAAGGCGATAGATGAAGACAGGTGAGTGGGAAAGGTCAATGCCTCATCTCCCCACTTCTTTTTCAGTCCTTTAAGTACATTAAGACATTGAGACATACAGTGGAATGCAGTATTTGCATCAACAAACAACCCAGTCCGAGGTGTGATGGCGGCAGCCCCCAAGTGTCATCATGCTTCCAGCGCCAACGTAGCAAGCCTACAATTGATTAAGCCTAATCTGTACATCCGTGGAATGTGGGAGGGAAGCCCCCTGGTCACAGGGCGAACATTAGAACACCTGACAGGTAACGACGGGACTTCAAACCGTTCGCTGGCGCTGTGAAATGTGACGCAAGCCACTATTCTCCAAAGCGGAATGGCAGATATACACACAAAGGCAGTGGTGGGCTTCATGGAGACTGGAGACTTAACACAGTGCATTAGACTGCCACAGGACTTTATCAGAGGACACATACTGTACACAAAATGTCCTCTGTTACCATCATTTTCATAATAATGAGCCTGTTGTTTTAACTTGATTTTGCCAACAATGAAAACAGTCTTTTTCTTTATATCTTGAGGGTAATCCTCTTTTGAAAGACACTATTCAAAACAGAGCATACTCAGTGTCCATTGAGGGATTTGCAAAGACAGAATCTCTTAGTCACTTCCTCTAATGTTTCCAAAGTGCGATCTTATCTATATTGAAATTTATTAAATGCTGGCAGCTGCAAATGACTATGTTTCTGGATGAAATTACTGATACCGTTAAAATTATGAGGAGATAAATGTGAAGATGCTTCCACTTCTGGGAGAGTCTAAGACTAGAGCAATAAGCCTAGCAACATCACTATTAAATCTAAAAGGCCAATTTACAATAGTATATGCATTTGTGTCATAGAACACTATAGCACAGAAATAGGTCCTTCAGCCCATCTAGTCCATTCCGAACTGTTATTCGTCCCAGTCCCATCAACCCACTGCTGCACCACAGCCCTCCATACCACTCCCACCCTTGTACCTTCTTATAAATCTTCTGCGCTTTCCAAGTCGATCAATCACAGGACATTACAACACACTACAGGCCCTCTGGCTCACAAGGAGCACCACAATAACGTAGCGGTTAGCGCAATGTTACTACAGCCTGGGGCGACAGAGTTCCGTTCCAGCGTCTTCTCTGGCGAGTCTCTGTGTGACCTCTCTGTGGAATGTGTGGGTTTTCTCCCACAGTCCAAAGGCATACCTGTTGGTTTAACCGGTCTGTAAATTGTCCTGTGACGAGATTTGGGTTCCATCAGGTTGTTTGGTGGTTGCTGGGAGGTGTGGCTTGAAGGTCCTATTCAGAGCTGTATCTCTAAATAAAATAAAATAAAATAGAATAAAATAAGTAAAATGACTGCTTAACCTCCTCCGAGACCAATCTAACCCTTCCCTCTTACACAGCCCTCCATGTGTCTATCTAAGACTCTCTTAAATGCCCCTAATGTATCTGCCTCTACCTCCACTCCTGGCAGGACATGCCACACACCTGCCACTTTCTTTGTAAGGAACCTATCTACTTTCCTCCAATCACATTGAAAATATGCTGTCTCATATTAGCTATTTCCATCCCTGGAAAACCACACCGGCTGCCCACTCTATCTATGCCTCTTGGCATCTTGTACACCTCTATCAAGCCACCTCTTGTCCTCCTGCTTCAAAGAGAAAGCACAAGCTTGCTCGACCTACCCTCATATGACATGCTCTTCAATCCGGGCAACAGACCTTAATAAATAATATATAGGCAGCCCTTTTATGTGGAGAGTATTCTGTATGGAGGCTCCAAAGCACAGGATTTCAAAAGGCCTCAGAGGGTCATAGACCTTCTGTGCTAATACGCAGACTAGAAAACAATCAACACTCTCTAATCCATACTCAGTCTCTCCTTTAACATCTGACCTCAGTACTGTACTTTGTCAACTTTGGGTGCGAATTTCACAGTAAATTTATTTTCGAAGTATGTGTATATCATTGTACACAACCCTGAGATTCATTTTCTTGTGGGCATTCGCAGCTTGATCAAAGGAGTACAGTAAATTAATTGAAAAACCGTACATAAAGACAGACGACAGCCAATGTGCAAAGGAAGACAAACAGTGCAGCTACAAAATATTGGATAAATAATAAACAAGCAAACAAGCAAATAAATAAATAAGCAGTTAGATAAATAAAAGAAAACACTGAGAACGTGTTGTTGAAAGTGAATCCATAGTTCGTGGAGTCATTTCAGTGTTGTGAGGGAAGTTATCCAGGATGTTCAGCAACCCGAAGGTTGACGGATAATAATTGTTCCTGAACCTGGTGGTGTGGGTCCTAAGGCTTCTAATCCTCCTGGAAATGGCAATAAGTGAGCATGGCTGGATGGTGGGGGGGGGGGGGGGTCCTTGATGATGGATGCTGCTGTCCTGTGGTAGCACTTCTTGTGGATGTGCTCCATGGTGGGGAGGGCTGTATCCACTACGGCTCTCCCATCACATCTGATCTGTGACTGGCACAATGAGACAAAGCGCTGAGGAATCTGCTGTTTGGTTTAGCAAGATACAGGCTCACTGCATTTAACTTTTATATTCCAGGCCGAGCTCTCAAATATATGAACGACAATGTCTTGGTTCATTCGAATGGCATGAGGAAGGGTGTGCCCAAGGTGCTCGTTGCGGTGACCGACGGACGCTCACAGGATGAGGTTAAGAAACCTGCACTTGCGTTGCAAGAAGCTGGTGAGTGTCGCATTTGGAGAATCTTCATGGTCAATATTTACTTTATTTTACTGTGTGTCAGCTAAATTTGCATGTTCCATCTGAATAGTAAGTTTCCTTCCACTTTAAATCATAGGACATAAATATTACAACAAAGTACAGGCCCTCTGGCTCGCAATGTTCTCCTGAGCTTTTAACCCACTTCAAGATCAATCCAGCCTTTCCCTCACACATATTCCTCCATTTTTCTTTCAAAGGTTCAAAGTTCCATTTTATTATCAAAGTATGTACACAGAATACAACTCTGAGATTCGTCTTCACCAGATAGCCATGAGATACAGAATAAGCATGAACGTTACTGAAAGAACAGACATCAGCCCCCTCCCTCCACAAAAAAAGAAAAAAACAGAGCTCACAAACCTCAACCTCCCCCCCCCCCCCAATCCATCTTTCAGCATTGTGCCTATTGTAGACTCCCTTAAATGCTACGACATAGGAGCAGAATTAGGCCATTCAGTCCATCGAATTGGCTCTGCCATTCCATCATGCCTGATTTATCTCCCTCATCCCCATTCTCCTGCCTTCTCCCAGAAACCTTTGATGCCCTGATTAATCATGAACTTATCAACCTCCGCTTTAAATACACCCAATAGCTTGGCCTCCACACCCGCCTGTGGCTATGAATTCCACAGATTCACCGCCCTCTGGCTGATGTATGATGTATCTGCCTCTACCAGGTTTTGCAAAGTCCACATAGTTTGTCATGAATTTGTTTTAGGAAGTGAGATATTCATGTTCCTATTGTTCTACTTATGGCCATTTGACCTCCTCCTGGTGCTGCAGTTTTCTGCCAAATGACGATAGGTTAATTGGCTGCTATTCATTGCCCCCCCCCCCCATGTGGGTGAGTATAAAGGAATCCAAAGGGGTGTTAAGGGTCAACATCAACTTCAAATATAGTGCTCAGTTCTAGTTGCCTGGTTATATGAAGGATGTGGAAACTTTAGAGAGGGTGCGGAGGAGACTTACCAGGATTCTGCCTGGATTAGAGAGTATGCCTTACAGTAAAGTAAAATCTGTTATGAGACTATGTACTGTACAAGTTGCAATGCACAAAACTGAGATTCTTTTTCCTGCGGGCGTGCTCAGCAAATCTATACAACAGTAACAGTAAACAGAATCAATGAACAACAAACTGTGCAAATGCAAATAAATAGAAATAACTAACTGGAGTATGAAATGACAAGGTAAGGAGTCCTTAAAGTGAGACCAGCAATTGTGGGAACACCAGAGTGTAGTTATCCTCTTTAGTTCAAAAGCCAGATGGCTGAGGGGAAATAACTGTTCTTGAAACTGGTGGTGCGAGTCCTGAGGCTCTTGTACCTTCTTGCTGATGGCAACAGCAAGAAAGAAGCATGACCTGGGTGGTGAGGGTCACTGATGATGGATGCTGCCTTTCTACGGCAACGTTTCATGTAGATGGGCTCAGTGCGTGGGAAGGCTTTACCCGTGATGCATCGGCCCAATACACTACTTTTGTAGGATTTTACCCTCACAGGCATTGGTGATCCCATACCAGGCCGTTATGCAGCCAGTTCAGCACACGTTCCACCACAAATCTGTAGACGCTTGCCAAGGTTTGCGATGTTATGCTGAATGTGATGTGATGTCTCTGCTGGCTCCTGAGGAAGTAGAGTGTCTGTTGTGCTTTCTTTGTAATTACATTTATATGAAGGGTCCAGGACAGGTCTTTTGAGGTAGTGATACACAGGAATTTAAAGTCACTGACCCCCTCTGTCTCTGCTCCTCCGATGAGCACTGGCTCATAGACCTTTGGTTTCACTCCCCTGAAGTCTACGTTATTTCCTTGGTCTTATTGACACTGAGTGAGAGTTTGTTGTTATTAACTAATCTCCCTCCTGTATGCTGATTCATCACCACCTTTGATATGGTGGTGTCAGCAGCAAACTTGTGTATGGTGTTGGAGATGTACTTAGGTACGCAGTCATAGGTGTAAAGCAGGGGCTAGGCACACATCCCTGTGGTGCACAGGGTTAGGCTGAGGATAGCTTATATCATATAGGATATGAGGATAAGCTGAGAGAGCTTTGGGGCAAAGGAGGATGAGAGATGATTTGTTGGAGGTGTACATGGTGAAAAGAGGAATAGATTGAATAGCTATCCAGAGACATTTTCTCAGGGTGGCAATGGTTAATGCGAGGTGGCATAATTTTAAGGTGATTGGAAGGAAGTATAGGGAGGTTGTGAGAGGTAGTTACCCCTCAGAGAGAACAGTGGGGGGGGGGGAATGAGCGAGATGGAACACCCTTCCAGGGGCTGTGGGAGAGGTAGGTACGTTAAGGTCATATAACACATTCTTAGATCGGCACGTGCATGATCAGAAAATGGAGGGCTGTGTGGGAGGGAAGGGTTAGATTGATCTTAGAGTAGGTTGAAGGGTCAGTACAACATTGTGGGCTGAAGGGCCTGTACTGCTCTGCACTGTTGTTCAGTCTGTTCTAACTTTATTCACCATATGGTACCTATACACATGTTTGGAATTTGCTGTGGTGTGTTCATCAGTGCACGTGTAACAAGAAGCAACATTCAACAGTTAAAACAGAATACAGAATTGTCCTGCAGTGATGGTCGACTGCAACCAACCATCAAGGAAATAATAAGAGAAATAATGGAATAGACGTGATTACTGAGCATGGATCTGATGGGCCAAAATGTCATTGAGTCATAGAACATACAGTACAGAAGTAGACCCTTCAGCCCATCTAGCCTGTACTGAACTATTAATCTGCCTAGTCCTATTGACCTACATCTGAACTGTAGACCTCCATACTCCCCCACCCCGCTTCTCCTAAATGTTGCAATTGAACCCATATCCACCACTTCCACTGACAGCTTGTTCCACACTCTCACTACCCTCAGAGTAAGGAAATTCACCCTCTTGTTCTCCTGAAACGTTTCACCTTTTACCCTTAAACCATAACCTCTAGTTGTAGTCTTACCCAATCTCAGTGGAAAAAGCCTGCTTGCATTTACCCTATCTCCTCCATAATTTTGTATTCCTCTATCAAAATGTGTCATCATCCTCCAACATTCTAGGGAATTAAGTCCTCTCCTGTTAAACCTTTCCCTGTCACTCATGTCCTCAAGTTCTGGCAACATCCTTGTAAATTTTCTCTGCATTCTTTCAATCTTATCGATAACTCTCCAGTAGGTAAGTAACCATAACTGCACACAGTACTCCAAATTAGGTCTCCCTGTTAAAATTTATTGGCCAAACTAATTTCTCTGAAAACATGAGTGAAATGTGGTCCATCGTTCTGGGACAGGAATGCAAGCAGGCTTTCCCCACTAAGGATGGGTGAGACTTGACGTAGAGGTCATGGGTTAAGGGTGAAAGGTGAACACGAGGAGGAACTTATTGACTCAGAGGGTGGTGCGACTGTGGAATGACTAGCCAGCAGAAGCGGTGGATGAAGTTTCAATGTCAACATTGAAGAATAGTTTAGATAAGTTCATGGATGGGAGGGGTATGATCTAGGTGCATGTTGATGGGACGAGGCAGGATAGCAGTTTTGGCATGGATTAGATGGGCTGAAAGGCCTGTTTCTGTGCTGTGGTGGTCTGTGACCCGATGTGTCCACCCTTTCACAGCTGCTGGAATTGACTGTGCTCTGGCAGGGTTCCTGGTTTGTGACGTGATTGACAGTCACAGACCATGCTCTGTAACCACGGCAGTGAAATTAAACACGTTTTTACTGACGGGCCGCGTGGGCAGCATTGATCATCTATGTAGCCCAGGTCATTCCCATTTCATGCATTCTTGAACAAGGGCTAACCGCTTATCATCGTGGGAGGTTTGCGTGCTAATTTTTTTTATCACAAACTTGCTTCTGAGCTCCCACACAAGAAGTCGGAGCTGGGATTAGAATGTCTGTTTTCCTAAATTATTCAGTCTGACTTCTAATTATTGAATTACCATTCACACCAATCAGCAAACAGACAATCGCAAGTGGACGAAAATGCTGAAACATTCTTGGCAAAGGGTATCAAATGGCTGCCTGAGACTGAGGAGTCAAATTTAAGCCTGGTCTGCTGGCAAGTCCTTCACAAACAGACTTTGAACCACTGATTGTTCTCAGATGATGGGATGGTGTGTATTAAACTGGAGGTGTGGTGAGGTTAAACACAGTATGATAAATAACTAGGCATCAGATTGCAGACCGATAAGTAAATCACATGATCAATACCTTCTTAACTAAATTGAAAATGTTACTCCACTCTTTAAGAAGAGAGAGAGGCAGAAGAAAAGAAATTACTGGCTAGTTCATCTGACTCCAGTCGTTGGAAAGATTTTGGGGTACTTAGAGGCGCACAGTAAAATAGACCAGTTTGGATTCTGAGAGGGGAAATCTGCCCGACAAATCTATTGGAATTGGATAGACAAAGGAGAGTCGGTGGATGTTGTTTACTTGTGTACGAAGAAGTCCTTTGACGAGGAGCTGCGTGTGAGGCTGCTAAGCAAGGCAGGGGGTCGGCACAGTAGCGCAGTGGTTAGCACAACGCTTTACAACACCAGCAGCCGGTTCAGCCGCCTCTGCTGCCCACGACCACGTGGGTTTCCTGCGGGTGCTCCAGTTTCCTCCCACAATCCAAAGGTATTTCGGTTGGTCGAGGATTAAATCAGGAGATTGCTGGGCCCCACACCTCCTCCCTCACTACCATTTAGGGTCCCAGAGAGCCCTTTGGGTGGGGTAATTGATGGCTTTGCATCGTCCGCAAGCCTGGGGTTTTGAGGAAGACTTAGATTGGGAGAATGTGCAAAGAAGTGGCAGTGTATGGCTGTGCACTGGTAGAATAAACAAAGGCATTCTCCAACTACAGTCTGGTACACTCAGAGGTCACTTCATTAGGTATGCTGTACACCTGCTTGTTAATGTGAATATCTAATCAGCCAATCATGTGCCAGCAAGTCAATGCATTAAAAACAGACATGGTCAAGAGGTTTGTTTAACGTATCGACCAGTGGTCCCCAAGCACCAGGCCGCAAAGCATGCGCTACCGGGCCGCGAGGAAACAATATGATTTGGCGATATGAGTCAGCTGCAGACTGAACTTGAGAATGAGAAGAAATGCAATCTAAGTAACTTTGAGGCGTGGAATGATGGTTGGTGCCAGATGGGGTGGTTCGAGAATCTTAGAAACTGCTTATCTTCTGGGATTTTAACGCTGTACAGACAATGGTGCAAAAAGTTTAAAAAAAAATACAACATCCAGTGAGCATCAGTTCTGTGGGTGAAAAGGCCTTGTTAATGAGGGAGGTCAGAGGAGAGCGGCCAGACTGGCTCATGCTGACAGGAAGGCGACAGTCACCCAGATGACCACACGATACAAGTGTAGTGCGCAGACGAACATCTTTGAATGCATAACGTGCCAAGCCTTGAAGTGAATGGTCTACAGTAGCAGAAGAAAACAAGCATACCTAATACAGTGGCCACTGAGTCTATGTCAATTATACCTTTAGATTAATTTTCTTGTGGGCACCTCCAGGAAAAGAAAGAAATGCAAAAGAATTCAGGAAAAATTTGTGGGGATTTCCAGGTTGTCTGCCTTTGCCTATTTTAGTGCATGCTGTCTCAGAAGACTGACCTTGGATTTCCAGACTTTCCATCTAATTATGTTGCCGGGTCTGTACTGAAAAATGTAATTATTTAACCGCAATTAAATTATGAATACGGGAGGGCCAATTCAGCCATTACCAACATTCCTCCCGCACCAGTAGTTCATGGGTTGAAGTGATCCGTGGTGGATCCATTTACACAGTGATACACGTAGTTTCTCCCAGTCACCACAGTGTAAATGCTCTGTTAATGTGGGATACCACATTCCTGACCAAGTCAAATGACATAGAGCACTGACTCATTCACATCTATCCGAAGACTACAGAGTATTGAATACAGAACGGAATGGCACAATACAGCCCATGATGTTGTGCTTTTTAACCATCTCTATAGAATAGCAACTACACCAGGATCAGTGAAAAATCAACCTGAGTGCAGAAGACAACAAACTGCATGTGCAAATAATAAATAGCAATAAATAACGAGAACATGATATAACGTGATAAAGAGTCCTTGAAGTGAGATCATTGATTGTGGGAACATCTCAATGGATGGACAAGTGAATGTTGTTAACCCCTTTGTTTGAGAGACTGATATTTGACTAATGGTTGATGACTGATGTTACTGAACCAGGCGGTGTGATTCCTGAGCTACCTGTGCGTTCCACATGACGGCAGCAGCGAGAAAAATGAATGACCTAGGTGCTGAGCATCTCTGATCAGTGTCAGAATCAAGTTTATTATCACTAGCTTTTAGGATATGAAATTTCTTATTCTGCAGCAGCAGTACAGTACAAAGGGATACCTTCATGATAAGTTAGAAAATAAATAAATATTGCAAAAAAAGAATAACAACATAGTGTGCGTGGGTTGATTGTCCAGTCAGCAATCTGATTGCAGAGGGAAAGAAACTGTTCCTAAAGGGTTGAGTGTGTGTCTTCAGGCTCCTGTACTTCCTCCCTGACAGTAACAATGAGAGCAACTCATGACCTGGATGGTGAGGGTCTTTAGTGGTGGATACTCGCTTCTGGATGCATCACCTACTGAAGCTGTCCTCAGTGGGAGAGGGCTATGTCTGTGATGGAGCACTGCGTGCGATTTGGAATGGGTCTTTTGTTATACAAGTTGTTCCCCGTTGAGGACTAATAGGTAAGTATCCAGGACATCTTCAAGAAGCAATGCCACAAAATGGCTGCATCCATCACGAAGGACCCACATCACCCAGGACATGCCCTCTTCTCATTGCTACCATCAGGGAGGAGGTACAGGAGCCTGAAGACACACACTCAACAATTGAGGAACAGCTTCTTCCCCTCTGCCATCAGATATCTGAATGGACATTGAACCTATGGACACTACCTCGCTACATTTTTTTTCTCTTTTGCACTATTTATTTAATGTAACTATTTTATATGTATATACTTACTGTAATTCACAGTTTTTTCTCTATTATTATGTATTATATTGCACTACTGCCACAAAGAAAACACACTTCACAACGTACGCCGGTGTATTAAACTGGATTTTGATTCTGTTTCTGATAAATGCTGGCAGTGAGGAGAGGGAGAGGGAAAAAAAGCAATTCTCCATGGAAACAGGCCTGTCAGCTCAAATTGTCCACACTGACCAAAATAACCATCTAATCTTGTCCCATTTGCCTGAGTTTGGCCCATTTCCCATCTCCCTTGACATCTTTCCCACAATATTGTCTTTTTCATGCAGGTTACAGTGTGTTTGTCGTGGGGGTGGCTGACATTGACATCAATGAGTTGAAAAACATTGGCAGCAAACCCAGTGAGAGGCATCTCTTCTTTGTGGATGACTTTGATGCCTTCGAGAAGATTCAGGATCAGCTCATCACCTTCCTTTGTGAAACAGCGACTTCAAGTGAGTTGTTCCTCTCCATGTCACCGACGGTCAATGCTTCCCTCCTCTGATGAAACACTTCAGATGCTGGAAATATGAAATGAAAACACTAAACTCCAGATATATTCAGCAGGTCAGGCAGCATCTCTGGAGAGAGAAACAGTTCAGTGACATTTATAACTGTAAATTGTGGGAAAGGAAGACTGCAGATGAACGGGTTGGTGCAGGCAAATGGGAAGCCTCTAAAGGAATGTCCAAAAATGCCAGGTGACACAGACAATGCTGGTGTAAGAGTGAAATTTTACTATTAATTCAGTAGGTCAGATAGTATCTATGCAAATGAGTTGAAATTTCAGGCTGAGACCCTTCACAGGAAGGAAACCTGAAGAAGGGTCCTGACCCAAAGATGTTGCCTGACCTGCTGAGTCCGTCTGTGTTTTGTGCGTGTTACTCTCGATTTCCATCATCTGCAGAAACTCTTGTGAATTTCTTTTCCTATTAATGTCTATTTTTTTGTTTTATTGCAGCTTGTCCACTGATATATCTCAATGGATTCACAACACCAGGTAAGGGGACATTGGTATGATTTTTGTTTCCTTGCTGAAAAGGCAAGAGAATGGGGTTGAGATGGATAGTAAATCAGTCATGGTGGAATGACAGTACAGACTTGATGGGCAGAGTGACCTAATTCTGTTCCTCTCTCTTACGTACTATGAGACTGACATTACTAAGAAGGAGGGTGACAAAGTAGTGTAGCAATTCACGTGTGGTTCCAGCAAGCTGGGTGCAATTCCCGCCACTGTCAATAAGGAGTTTGCATGTCCTCTCCGTGACCGCTAAGGTTTCCTCTGGCCACATTGCAAACATGCACAAGTTAGTAGGTTAATTAGTCAAAGTATATATTACCATGCTGTATCTCTAGATAAATAAATATATGTGATCTGGTACTGGAGTGTGGCTTTCAAAATTTGGTTAAATTATTGTTTATACAATATTCTTCTTAAAATTACAGCCTTGTAAGGTTGTATCAGAGGTCATCTCTCCACTACATGTTTACACTACCCCTCATGAGTCTTTCTCATGATCATTATTCTTGTCACGTTTCAGTGAAAAGATTCTCTTGCATATTAGTCATATCGATCAACTACCCATCCCTGCACCCCTTCCTATTTTCTTCTCTCCCTCTCACTGTCCCACTCTCCCTCACACCCTCACACACACTCTCTCTCCTCTTTCCTTCTCTCTCCCTCCCTCACACCCCTTCCTATTTTCTTCTCTCCCTCTCACTGTCCCACTCTCCCTCACACCCTCACACACTCTCTCTCCTCTTTCCTTCTCTCTCTCCTCTCTCCCTCACACCCCCCCTCTCCCCCCTCTCCCCCCTCTCCCCCCCTCTCCCCCCCCTCTCCCCCCCCTCTCCCCCCCTCTCCCCCCCCTCTCCCCCCCCTCTCCCCCCCTCTCCCCCCCTCTCCCCCCCCTCTCCCCCCCCTCTCCCCCCTCTCCCCCCTCTCCCCCCTCTCCCCCCCCTCTTCCCCCCCTCTCCCCCCCTCTTCCCCCCTCTTCCCCCCTCTCCCCCCCTCTCCCCCCCCTCTTCCCCCCCTCTTCCCCCCCTCCCCCTCTCTTCCCCCTCTCTTCCCCCCTCTTCCCCCCTCTCTTCCCCCCTTCTCTCTCCCCCCTCTCTCCTTCTCCCTTTCTTCTCTCCCCAGTGGAAAAGTTTCAGATGTGTGTGAGCATTTCCAGACATGGTCTGGCAGCTCAGTGAACTGATCTGAATCATGTTCATTCTCACTGGTCTGTGTCATAAAAATTGTTCTTTTTGATACCAGCACAGTGGAAGGATAAGAATATTGCTCGAAGCTACAATAAAATAAATAAATGAACCGTATGAAAAGGGAGCAGAGTAGTGAGGTAGTGTTCATGGACCAATCCGATAGCGGAGGGGAAGAAGCTGTTCCTAAAATGTTGCGTGTAGGTGCCTTTGGGCTCCGTGACAATGTGTGTGGGAGGGTGGGAGATCCAGATACATATTTATTTATCACATCTACATCAAAACTTACAGTGAAATGAGAGCAAAAGGTGGGAGGAATGGGGTTTGTTTTGTGCTTTGCTGTGTCCAGTGTGGTCCTGCGAAGTACTGTGGACATGTTATGTTGGCACCGGAAAGTGTGATGGCACATGTGGGCTGCCCCCAGGATATCCTTGGGTCTCACAGTCATAGAGAAGTACAGCACAGAAACAGGCCCTTTGGCCCATCTACTCCATGCTGAATCCATTTAAACTGCCTACTCCCATCGACCTGCACTGGGACCATAGCCCTCCATACCCCTACCATCCACGTACCTATCCAAACCTCTCTTAAAAGTTGTGCTACACCTCATTCCACACTCTCACGGCCCTCTGAGTGAAGAAGTCCCCCCTCGTGTTTCCCTTAAGCTTTTCATCTTTCATCCTTAACCTCTGACCTCTGGTTATCGACCCACCTAATTTGTGTTGATTGGTTGTTAATAGATATGTTGTATTCCATTGTATGTTTTGATGTACCTGTGTTAAATAAATCTAAATTTGAATCCCGTCACTCATTCCTAGTGGCAGTTAACTCCTTTATTGCACAGGATGAGCTTGATCTTCCTATTGGAGTAAGTCAAGTGGACACATGCCAACTTGAGGCACCATGTCACTCAACTGACAGACCATAAAACCATAAGGTATAGGAGCAGAAATAGGTCATGTGGCCCATTGAGTCTGTTCTGCCATTTCATCATTGCCAATCCATTTTTCCCTCACAGCCCCAACCTCCTGCCTTCGCCCTGTAAACTTTCATGCCCTGACTAATCAAGAATCTATCAACCTCTGCCTTAAGTAAAAGCAGTGACTTAGCCTCCACAACTGACTGTGGCACCAAATTCCACAGATTCACCACCCTCTGGCTAAAGATTTGAATAGTTATTACCACACATTCCGGCATCAACAAAGTGTGCCCACGATGCTTGGCAGAGCACAGAATGCAAATCCAACAGGATTTCAATACTCTGCCATTATATGATATAGAGTTTACATTATATAGGAGACTGGATGTCTAATATAAAGTTTTTATGGCCTTTTTTTTAAGGTTTCAGAATGCTGGAGGCATTCAATATGACAGTGAAAGATGCCGCATCTCTCCCTGGAGTGTCTATGGAGCCGGGGACATTCAACAGCTTTACGGCTTACAGGATTCATAAGGATGCAAGCCTTCAGCAACCTACAATGTAAGTTATCAGTGCTTACAGCTTGGTTACATTTTACACTATAATACCATAAGATATAAGAGCAGAATTAGGCCATTTGGCCCATCGAGTCTGCTGCACAGTTTCATCTTGGCTGATTCAATTTTCCTCTCAGCCCCAATCTCCTGCTTCTCCCCGCAACCCTTCATGCCCTTGGGGCCATGGGTCAAAGCTCTATTTTGTAGTTGGTCCTGAGTAAACCTCTTTCTGTGTTTAGCCTGTGGAATCACAAGACATAGGAATAGAATTAGGCCATTGTTCTAAACTGCAATGACTACAGCCCCAGAGCCTTCAAACACTCCTCATGCATTAACCCTTTTATTCCCAGAATCACTCTCATGAACCTCCTTTGGATCCTCTCCAGTGCCAGCATATCCCTCCTTAGACATGAGGCCCAAATAGATATCCTTGGCTGGAAATTGATATCACTGTTTGAAATTCCTGTTGGCCATAGTTCAACAGTGAAGTTTCTGTCTCTGTATGTTAAAGTTGTCAAGAACCACCGCAGAGACTGAAGTAAAGAATTAAAGATGGCATCTTGGTGCAATGTTGAGAGCCCCGAGGGAGTAATGCATTTAAGTCTGAATTCCAGTATTACCTACTGTACCTAAAAGTAGTTGTCTAGCAAGTAAAACTATCACATAAGCTTCTTTGAAAGTGAAGCAGCTGGATGAGCAGGCAACACACACAAAAAACAGCAGGTCAAGCAGCATCTGTGGAGGGCAATAAACAGCCAATCCAAAGCAGTGTCCATTTATTCCCCTCCTTAGATGCTGCCCGACCTGCTGAGTTCTTCAAGCATTTTGAGGGTGTTCCTAAGCCTAAAGTTTTGAGGGCATTTTCAAGGTGAGATTCAAGATCCAAGATTGCTTAATGTAATTTCCAATACACAAGTGTAAAGGAAAACAAAATAATCGTTACTTTCGATTCAATGCAGCACAAAAAACACGTAAGGTAAAGAACATAATAATGATAAAAACACAATAATTATAAATACTTAAGTTAGCCTATATACACAGATTGATTATATGTCCATAAAGTGACACTAGGCACAGGAGTATCTGTACATAAGGTGACTGTGATAGGAAATGATAAAGTAGTGGTGGGAGGGGTGAGTTAGTTAGTGGAGGTGTTAATCAGCCATACTGCTTGGAGAAAGGAACTGTTTTGGAGTCTGGTGATCCGGGTGTGGAAGCTACATAGTAGCCTCCTCTCTGATGGGAGTGGGACAAACAGTCCGTCAGCAAGGTGGCTGGGGTCCTTCGTGATGTTACTGGTCCTTTTCTGGTACCTGTTCTTGGTGGCGGGGAGGCTAGTGCTGGTTACGTGCTGGGCAGTTTTGATTACTGGTTGTGGAACCTTCCTGACCGTCACAGTGCAGTTTCCATACCAGAAGAAGGAGCTCTGAGGGGCCCATTTTTCACTCAGAACACGATGAGTATGTGGAAGGTGCTGCCAGAGAAGGGGTGGAGACAGATACAGTTACTGAGTTTTAAGGCGATACAGACCATTAGTAAATGCTACTGCTAGGCACACAAAATTAAGTATTCGCTCACTTTGCTGACTCCCTGAAGGAAGTGCCTTTTCTGATTTATTTCCACAGCAAGACATGTTCTCATTTTCCAGTGACCGATTTACATTTCCATTCGATGACTTAATTTGACTGTGTAAAAAGTGTAAATCAGAAAGGGCTACAGGTTTTTCAAATATCGTTGGGAGACTTTGTAGTTTCAACGTGGTTTTTCAACAAATGGCAGTTGATTGCCCAACGTTTACATCCTGCCCTACCACTGAACCGACAGATTTTCTATATTGTTAGAACTGCAAAAAAAAAACGAGCGAATCGAGTAGAAACATAAAACTTTAAGAGGATTGAACAGACTAGAACTCTGGAGCGCAACCCACCCCAGGAGTTTTCATTTTCCACATTTCCCAAGAAAGACTCTCTTGTGTTTATGATTTGCTGCTCCCTGAAGAAGTTTAAATCTTCTCCTCGACGGGGATTCAGTGGCAACCCCTCTCATTGCTGCCCCCTCGCTGGTCTCAGCTGCTCTCTAACTCTCTGATCACAGTACTCATCCAAACTCCTCCTTCCCCTCCCCCTACCTTTTTTTCTGGCTTCTGGCCCTTTCTTTCCAATCCTGGTGAAGGGTCTCGGCCTGTAATGTCAGCTCTTTATTGCCCTCCATAGAGGCTGCCTGACCTGCTGAGTTCCTCCAGCACTTTGTGTGTGTGTTGCTCTGGATTTCCAGCATCTGTTGTGT
Organism: Hypanus sabinus; assembly: GCF_030144855.1. Taxonomy (NCBI): domain Eukaryota; kingdom Metazoa; phylum Chordata; class Chondrichthyes; order Myliobatiformes; family Dasyatidae; genus Hypanus; species Hypanus sabinus. The sequence continues at coordinate 8,586,640 of NC_082717.1, forward strand.
TCAAAATACTCGCAAGAAAGTGATTCTCAGGGTACTATATGGTGACATATGTGGACTTCGATAATAAATTTACTTTAAACTTTGAACTATATCCTCCCACTGAAAAAGCTACAGAGAAGAGTTATTGGCGTTGTGTCAGGGAAGAGGTATTTTTCTCCAGTCTCCGGTGATACCTACACTTCAATATCTAACTTATTTTTATATAGCCCTTCATTCTTTCTAATTATTGGGTGTTGCTTTTAGTTGTGTACACAAAGTACGTGTTGCTTTTGGTTGAATGTTGCAACAACATTTCACAACAGATGTATATGGTGACCAAAGCTGATTATTGATCCCATTTGGGAAGTCAGTAAGGTTGAAAGAGAACAGGGAAAATTTAAAGGGATGTTGCCAAGACTTGAGGACCTGAGTTACAGCACAAGGCAAGGTTGAGTAAGTTAGGACTTAATTCGCTAGTGTGCAGGAAGTTAAGGAGAGATTTGATAGAGGCATACAAAATTATGAGGGGCAGAGATAGGGTAAGTGCAAGCAGGCTTTTTCCACTGAGGTTGGGTGAGACTAGGACTAGAGCTCATGGATTAAGGGTGAAACTTGAAATACTTAAGGGGGACATGAAGAGAAGCTTCTTCACTCATAAGGTGGTGAGAGAGTGGAACGAAATGCCTGTGAAATGCGGGTTTGATTTCACCATTTCAGAAGAATTTGGATAAATACGTGAATGAGCCGGAGATGAAGGGCTCTGGTTTATGTGCAGGTTGATGGGAATAGGCAGAGAAGTTGTTTGGCATGGACTAGATGGGCCAAAGGGCCTGTCTCTATGCTGCAGTGCTCTACGACTCTCTTCAAATTACTGAATTGATATTGAAATGTCTGGACTATTGATCTGGAGACATTAGATGGTGTCCTGTCAGGAGCTATATTCTGATGATGAGGATAATCTGGAATTTGAATAGAAACAACAAGATCTGTGACAGTGAAGGTATTGGGTATTGTAAAGACCCAACTGAGGCACTAAAGTCTGTAAGGGAAGGACGTCCACCAGTTGAATTGCATTGGTTGATTTCTAAACCACCAATCATGGCTCTGCTTTCAACCAATCATGGATCCTCCAGTCAGGTCTCATATATTAGAAGGAAGTAAATACGGGATTACAAGGTGGCATGGTAGCGTAGTGGTTAGCACAATACTTTATAGCAGAAGCGCTAAGATCACAATTCAATTTGCACCACTGTCTGTTCAGAGTTTGCACATTCTCCCTGTGTGTTTCCTCCAGGTGCTCTGTTTTCCTCCCACATTCCAAAGACACACGTGTTAGTAGGCTAATTTGTCACGTGAGCAACCGGTTGGTGCGGGCTAGGGCTGGGAGGGATTGTTACATGGTCAATCTCTAAATAAGTTAAAACTATAATGGCTGACTCATACCTTCCCTCCAAAGTGACCCAGCAAGCCATATGTTATTTAAATGAACATAGGACAAGGATATAGAACAGTACAGCACAGTATGGTTCTTCAGCCCATCAGGTTCTGCTGACCTGTATAGACCTACTTCACGAAGATGGTTATGTGAAAGACTGTTATCCCCAGAGGAGAGAATGTAAAAAGCAGGTGACAAGAGAGGGTCCAAAGGAGATTCACAAGAGTGAGCCTGGGAATGAAATGGTTAATGTACGAGGAGTGTTTGATGGCTGCAGTTGCTAGAGTTTAGAAGAATGAGGGGGATGTCATTGAAACCTATTAAATATTGAAAGTCTCAGATAGAGTGGATGAGCAGAGGATGTTTTCTGTAGTGACGGAGTCTAGGACCAGAGGGCACAGTCTCAGAATAGAAGGTTGTCCCTTTGGAACAGAGATGAGGTGGAATTTTTTTAGCACAAGGGTATTAAATCTGTGGAATTCATTGCCATAAATGGCTCTGGAGGCCAAGCTATTGGTTATATTTAAAGCAGAAGATGGTAGTTGCTGATCAGTCAGGGTGTCAAAGGTTACAGGGAGAAGGCAGGAGAATTTGAAAGGGAAAATAAATCAGCCACGATGGAATGGTGGAGCAGACTGATGGGCAAATGGCCAAGTTCTGCTCTTGTGTCTTACGGTCTTATGGACAGATATGCTGAAAATCACGAGGCTTTTTTAAAGTGAAAAAGTGAGAGGAGGCTATTCAAACCTCTGTAGTGCTGGATGGTGCTGTATCCAACAGAGGAGGTTTCAGATGAAAAGAACATAAATAACTTGTTTGTTGTGAACTGTAGTGTAACTGAAAGGAGAGTGGACACAGATGAAATACAAACTTTCTGAGAGAGTTGGCGACGGGATTCAAAAGGAAAAATTTTCATACTTGGTGAAGCGGAGAGTCGAGCTTAACTGAAATCTTTTTCGGAGTACTGGCACAAACACTAAATGTTTTATAAATATTAATAATGGTGCTTTTCTCAGTCTTTCCGACATTTAGTATTAGAGTTGGAACTGGTTTATTATTGTGACATGTTCCGAGATACAGTGAAAAGCTTGCCTTGCATGCTGTTCATACAGATCACATAGTTACGCAGTGCATTGAGGTAGAACAAGGTAAAATAGTAATAGTGCAGAATAAAGTGAAACAGATATAGAGAAAGTGCAGTGCAGGTAAACAAAAGGGGCAAGATCACAACAAGGTAGGTTGTGAGGCCGAAAATCTGCCTTGTACAAGAGGCCCATTCAAGAGTCTGATGACTGCGAGATGAAAACTGTCCTTGAGCCTGCTGGTACGGGAATTCAGGCCTTTGTAGGTTCTAGCTGATGGGAGGAGGTATAAGAGAGAATGTCTGGGTGAGTTACTGAGGTATAAGAGGGAATGTTTGGGTGAGTTACTGAGGCAGCAAGAAGTGTAGACAGAGACCATGGAGGGAAGGCTGGTTCTTGTCATGTGCCAAGCTTGTCTACAACTCTGAGCAGTTTCTTACGGCCACGTGCAGAACACCTTCTCTACCACTAGATGAAAAATCTCTCCACATCCACTCTATCTGGACCTTTCAATATTTGACAGATTTCAATAAGATCCTTCCTCTTTCTTCTGAACTTGAGCAAGTACAGGTCCAGAACCATCAAATCCTCCTCACAAATCAACCTTTTCATTCCTGAGATCATTTCCTCAAACCTCCTCTCCAATGCAAGCATGCTTCACCCTCCTAACGAAAAAAGAGGTGCTGTCTCATTACAATTTTTTCTAAATCTAGGTGTTGAATAATTTGTTTAAAACTAGTCTGTTAGTACAATGTGAGTCCAAACATAACTAGAGTCACAGAAAGGTACAGAAAAGAAACAGGCCCTTCAGCCCATCTAGTCCATAGTGATCCATTTAAACTGCCTACTCCCATCAACCTGCAGCTGGACCATAGCACTCCATACCCCTTCCCATCCATATGCCTATCCAAAAATGGAAATCATGTGCACCAATTGTTCTGGCAGCTTGTTCCACATTCTCACAACCCTCTGAGTGAAAAAGTTTTCCCTCAGGTTACCCCTAAACTTTTCACCTTTCATCTGCATATCAGGGAACTTTGGCAAAATTGATGGAAGAGCTGTAATGAAGTGAAGAGTTAAGTTTATGAGCTATTTATGGAGAACTGAATTTACATTTTGTAGATGAGAACAGTACTTCAACTGGGTTTTGGTCAGTGTAGTATTACTGTCTAACTTTAACCTCTAGTACAAACTTGGTAAGGTAAACCACAAGGAACAAAGCAAGAGAGACTGAGAGCTCAATCAGGTGATGTCAGTTTGTTTTTGCTGAAGGGAGATGAAGGTATCTATATCAAACAATCTCCTGGAAGTCTAGACGTTTCCTGATGTGGGTGAGTCTAGGACCAAAGGGCACAGCCTCAGAATACGAGCCAGAGAGTGGTGAATCTGTGGAATTCACTGCCACGGATTGTTGTGGAGGCCAAGTCACTGGGATACAGTGAATTTTCTTTAATTGGGCCATCTGTAATCAGAGCAGCCACTAATTTGGGGCAACTCTTAAAGAACAGAATAGCTGGGATTTGTGTTGCTTATTTGGGACAGTATGATGCTTAATTGGGACAAGAGGCTGCTGCTGAACAGTTTCTAATGAGCATCAGTCGCGTGCAGTTGTTTGGCTGTTAGACACCACTCAGTGCATAGAGCGAATAGTTTCTAAATAGCATCAGTTGTGTGTGTTTCTGTTCAAAAAGCACTGATTTTTGTCACAGATGTTGGCAAGAAGTAAGCGGTAAGACAATTCAGAATAGTTTTACTCTCTGTGGTTTTGAGCATTCAGGCTTGGAGATGCCAGAAATGGCAGGGAATGAAAATGAACTGATTTCACTACTTCAACAAGTTAGAAATTGCAAAGACTTTGAAGGTATCGTAACTCATTTTGAATGAGGATTTGGAAAACATGATCTTTGATAGCATTGTATGAAGGCAGTCCATTATCTGAACTGATTTTGTTCATTTGCAGTCCAGCAAAAGAACATGGCAGTGTACACTAGATGAGTTCCTCTGTTAACAATCAGCAACTAATACATAGTTTTATGGTACTGTAATGTTATTAGTAGTGTTCTAATTTGTTCTGTATTTCATTTTAATACACAATTTGTTACTCACTTAAATGGTGGTTTATCTATTTTTTGTACATTTTTAACTATTTTCATGAAACTTTGGCTAATTGGGGCAGCTGCTTAATTGGACCAAAATGTGCTGGTCCCGATGTGTCCCAATTAAATGTATTTAAAGCCAAATTTGATAGGTTCTTGATTAGTCAGAGCATCAAAGGAGAAGGCAAGGGAAAGGGGTTGAGAGGGATAATTAATCAGCCTTGATTGAATGGCAGAACAGAAGCAGTGGACTGAATGGCCTAATTCTGCTCATATATCTTACAGCTTAATGATCTGACTCAATAGGTTGAGCAGTATTTGAGGGAGTAAAGGAGCTATTGACTTCTAATGCACCTTCCAGGGTTTCAGTCCAAAACATCGACATTTCCCTTCCTCCGTGAAGGCTGCTTCCCACTGAAATTTTCCTGAGGATTGTTAGCTCAGACTGCAGCATCTGCAATCCCTTGTGTCTCCAAGGATTCTTCCGTCACTGAGGGACAGTAGAAGCATTTGCTTGCAATCCTTGAGATACATCAGCGAGCAGAATCACAGAATGGTAATACCACTGTGGCCAGTATGTCTTCATAAGAAAGTAGGAGCTCGGCCTGTCTGGACACCATTAAATATAATCATAACTCTTAACTCTTTAGTACCACATCACCATAACCACCGTACTGCAATCTTCCGAGTATTTCTTGAGTAAGATCAGTGATCCAGCTGGTCTCATTCACCCACTTGCTCGACATAAGCTTGCAGTTTATGGATTATTTTCTTTAGAAGAGAGGAAGCTTGAGGGAGAATTTAATTGACTTTTCTCAACTTAGAGGAGCCTTAGAGTAAATAGGGAATATATTTTTCCTTTAGCAGAAGGGTCAAAAACTGTTTGGAAAAATGTTAGAGTGGAGATGAAAAACTATGTTTTCAGCTTGGAGGTTGATGAGGTCTGGAACTCATTACCTGTAAAGGCGAAGGAGGAGAAGACAGAAACTTTCTTTATGTTTAAAAAAAAATGTGTGGGCATACTTGAAGGGCCTGTAACCTGTGCACCTATTGCTCCATTGCTAGATGTGTGATTTAGGTTGGAGAATATTTTTCTTGTCAGAAGAAATACAATGGAATGAATGGACTCCAGCTGTGTTATACAGTGCATTTTCAGTGTTTCTATGCTGGTTTCATCCAAATTCAAGTTCAAGCTTAATTATTATACAACCATTCAGAACTATAGCCAAGTGAAACAGCATTCCTCTGGAGCCAAGCTGCAAAACACATCACCAAAAGCACACTGCACGGAGGATAAATAGAACATATGGTATCCAACTTCAGAAAAAAGATACACAGTCACAAAGAAAGAAAAAGGTAATATACGAGGGGTGATTGATAAGTTCATGGCCTAAGGTAGAAAGAGTCAGTTTTAGATAAGCTAGCACCTTTATTTTTCCTACATTTACACACTTAGTCCAGCGGTCGTGGAGCATACGGATCCCTTCTTTGTAGAAGTTGGTATCTTGGACCTCCAGAAGTGGTCCACAGCATTGGGTGATTGATAAGTTTGTGGCCCAAGGTAGAAGGAGACGAGTTATTAACTTCAAACTTCCTGCATTTTCACTCAAAGAGCTGAACTGTATGTGCATGTAACGAGAGCTGTATAACTCATCTCCTTCCACCTTAGGCCACAAACTTATCAATCATCCCTGCTATGGACCACCTGGAGCTCCAAAACACTCTTGTTACATACACATGCAGTTCAACTCTGTGAGTGAAAATGCAGAGTTTCGAGTTAATAACACCTCCTTCTACCATGGGCCACGAACTTATCAATCAACACTGCTTTGGACCACTTCTACAAAGAAGGCATCCGTATGCTCCACGACCGCTGGACTAAATGTTTAAATGTAGGAGGGGACTATGTTGAAAAATAAATGTGCTAGTTTTTCTAAAATTGACTCCTTCTACCTTAGACCACGGGCTTATCAATCACCCCTCGTAGCTCGAGAACCTGTGAGGCATGACTAGATTGATGGTATGTTGTCCTGGTCCAGTTTGACCTTCCACTGAGCAAACACTGGAAGGCAGCATGAAGCAAACATCAGAGGGCATCCATGCTTCCTTTTGATCAGTTAGGTTCTGGGTTCTGGATGGCCAATTAACTCTGTTTATTGTCCAACAGAGACATCCATCCGAGTGGCTTGCCGTCAGCCTACACCATTATGATGCTTTTCCGTGTCCTCCAAACCACCACTTCTGAACCCTTTACCATCTGGCAGATAGTCGACGAAGACTACAAGCCAGAAGTTGGAGTTCTTCTAGATGGTAAGTTGCATTTCTCATTGTAAGTTGCAAGGATAACCTGTAAGAGCAAGAGAGGGGGAAAATTAACGAGGTAGTGGACATAGGTTCATTGTCCATTCAGAAATCTGATGGCGGGGGTGGGGGGGGGTGGGTAGCAGCTTTTCCTGAAACATTGAGTGTGTGCATTCAGGCTCCTTTACCTCCTCCTTGATGGTCGCAATGAGAAGGGAGCATGTTCTGGATGATGGAGGTCCTTAATGATGGATGTTGCCTTTTTGAAGGTGTCCTAGATGCTGGTGAGGCTAGTCCCAATGATTTTGACACTCCAAATTAATGGAGTGTACTGTGTATTTCATCAGTAAACTACATCTAGTAATCATTTGATTCCTCATGTTACAGGTAACAGCCAAACACTATCATACTTTAACAAGGATGAGAGAGGAGAATCTCAGACTATCACATTTGATAACGAAGATGTAAAGAAACTATTTTATGGAAACTTCCACAAGGTCAGTCTTTGTGTTGTTTTTCTTGATGGATTTTTATATACTCGTGGATGTCTCTTGTCACTGGATAACTACTTGGTCCTTGAGACGTTGGGAAGGCAGTGTTTGCAAGAATGCAGCCTCTAGGGCAGGAATTCCCATCCCTTTTTATGCCATGGATTCTTAACCATTAACAGAGGGGTCCGTAGATCCCATGTTATGAGCCCCTGCTCTAGAGCAATGGTATAGGCCATTTCAAGGTTATACTTTAATAGAACATAATCCATTAGGGCCATTGGCTCATGATGTTATGCCAACCCCTTAACCTACTCTAAGGTCAATCTAACCTTTCCTTCCTACATAGCCCTCCATTTTTCTATCTAAGAGTTTCTTAAGTGCTCCTAATGTATGTGGCTCTTTCGCCATCACCTACAGTCCATTCTGCACACTCACCAGTCTCTGCATAAAGAATTTATCTCTAACATCCCCCTTAACATTTCTCCAATCACTTTAAAATTATGGTCCCTTGAATTAGTAATTTCTGCCCTGGGAAAAAGTCTGTGGCTGTCCACTCTGTTTGAAACCTTTATCATGTCACCTCTCATCCTCCTTTACTCCAACGAGAAAAGGACTTGCTTGTTCAGTCATGCTCTCAAATCCAGGCAGATCTCCTCTGCATTCACTCTAAAGCTTCAGACAGACATACTTTATTGATCCCGAGGGAAACTGGGTTTCGTTACAGCCATACCAACCAAGAATAATGTAGAAATACAGCAATATAAAACCATAAATAATTAAATAATAATAAGTTAATCATGCCAAGTGGAAATAAGTCCAGGACCAGCCTATTGGCTCAGGGTTCTGACACTCTGAGGGAGGAGTTGTAAAGTTTGGTGGCCACAGGTAGGAATGACTTCCACATCCTTCCCTTAAAGAGGTGACCAGAACTGAACACAATACTCCAAGTGTGGTCTAGCCAGGGTTTTATAGCTGCATTACCTCGCAGCTCTTGAACTCAATCCCCTGACTATCGAAGGCCAGCACACCATATCCCTTCTTAATAACAACCGTATCAACGTGCCCAGTAACTTTGAGGGATGTTTGACTTGATTTCTTTAACTTTCAATCTACCTCTCAGTGAGGAAGACCTCATTATGTCCTGACATAGACATCAAGCACCAGGACAGGTCACAATGGGTGAAGGAAATACAATGACACTTCCGTTTAACAACCAGTCATACAGACGTAGACATGTAGTAAAGAGGTGCAACCTGCTTTTTACCCAAAGGCCTACTCTATTTCATGCGAGTAAAAACCATTATGTCCAAATCAGCTTTAATATTACTGGCATATGTCGTGAAATCTGTTGTTTTGTGAGAGCAGTACATTACAATGCATAATAAAAAGAATTATAAAATACAGTAAGAAATATATTGTATTTTGTATGGTGAGGCCTAACTTGGAGTATTCTATGTAGTTTCGGCCATCTACCTGCAGGAACGATGCAAGTAACTTTGAAAGAGTACATAGAAAATTCAGAAGAACAAGAATATTGCAAGGACTGGAGAACAAGTTATGAGGAAAAACTGAATAGGTTAGGATATTAGTCCCTTGAATGTAGAAGATGGTAGAAGAGCGTAGAAGGTGCCACACATGGACTGCTTACCAGGTTAAGAGCCCATGGTATTACAGAAGAGTTACTAACATGATTAGAACGTTGGCTCATTGGAAGGAGGCAGCAAGAGGGGAATAATAGGATCCTTGTCTGGTTGGCTGCCAGTTACTAGTGGTGTTCAACAGTGGGCGGTGTTGGGACCACTTATTTTATGCTATATATCAATGATTTAGGTGATTGAATAGATGGCTTTGTTGCCAAGTTTGCAGATGATATGAAAATTAGTGGAGGGGCAGGTAGTGTTGAGGAAACAGGCAGGATGCAGAAGGATGTAGACAGATTAGGAGAAGGGGCATGAAAGTAGCAAATGAAATACAATGTTGGAAAATGCATGGTCATGCACTTTGGTAGTAGAAATAAATATGCGGACTATTTTCTAAACAAGGAGAAAATCTAGAAATCTGAGAAGCAAAAGGACTTGGAAGGCCTTGTGCAGAACACCCTGAAGGTTAACTTGCAGGTTGAGTCAATGGTGAGGAAGGCAAATGTTATGTTAGCATTCATTTCAAGAGGTCTAGAATACAAGAGCAAGGATGTGATGCTGAGGCTTTATGAGGCACTGGTGAGGCTTCGCCTTGAGTATTATGAACAGTTTTGAACCAGAATCAGGTTTGTTATCACCGGCAGGAGACATGAAATTTGTTAACTTAGCAGCAGCAGTTCAATGCAATGCATAATCTAGCAGACAGAAAAAAAAATAAAATACAACATCATAATAATGAATAAACAAGTAAATCAATTACTCATCTCAGAAAAGATTTGCTGGCATTGGAGAGGGTCCAGAGGAGGCTCACAAAGATGATTCCGGGAATGGAAGGGTTATCATACGAAGAATGTTTGATGGCTCTGGGTCTGAACTTACTGGAATTCATATGGTTCATAACCTTTCGAATGTTGAAAGGCCTAGACAGAGTAGATGTGGAAAGGATGTTTCCCATGGTGGGAGAGTCTAGGACAAGAGGGCACAGCCTCAGGATAGAGGGGCGCCCTTTCATAAATAAGTAGCACAAAAAGAGAGCAAAAAAATTATATTGAGGTCGTGTACGTAGGTTCAGCATCCATTCAGAAATCTGATGGTGGAGGGGAAGCAGCTGTTCCTGAAGTATTGAGTGTGTGTCTTCAGAATCCTCTGCTTTCTCTCCAGTGGTAGCAATTAGAAGCGGGTATTTCCTGGATGATAGGGGCCCTTAATGATGGATGCTACCATCTTGAGACATTGCCTTTTGATGATGTTCTCGCTGCTGGGGATGGAGCTGGCTCAGTGCAATCTTCTGCTGCTATTTTCGATTGCTGCTATTTCGACTGCTATTTGCAGTCGAACTGCATTTCGACTGCACAATCGAAATGCAGTTGCATCACAACTGCACAAAATTGTGATGCGACCAGTTAAAGCGGCCTTCGTGGTGCAATGGTAGAAATTTGCGAGCACCTTTGGTGACATTCTAAATCTCTTCAAGCTCTTCTCTGTTGGGCAGTTTACTGTTAATGTTTTTGCTTCCCCTTTGCTTCTACTAGTGGTTCTTATCAGCAGTTGAATGAGCTCTCAAAAAGTAAGAAACAGGATTGTCATTCATCACAAACAAAGCAAAGTATTGTGGCTGTTGAAAACTTTAAATACTAACTGAGGACATTGGGATAAACATACACATTGCCTATGGAGTGAGAAGTAAGATTAATATTTCATGCCAACAACCAATTGTCAAAGATGATGGACACATATTCCAATTTATTTGCCAGAATATCCAAGTGACATCCAGGAACAGGCATTAGATCAGATAATTATCAAATTGGCCTTGACATCATGACTCATAGTCAAAAGAAGATCGGTCACTATATAGAGACACAAAGCATTACAATATAGAAATAGGCCTGTAGACCTTCTAGTCCATGCTGAACTGTTATTTTGCACATTCTGCTGTTATTCCCATCAACCTGTATTTGGACCATACCCTTCTGTACCTCACATCAGTGTACCTACCCAAACTTCCTTTAACTATTGACATTATACCTGCATCCACTGCTTCCAGTGGCAACTCATTCCACATTCACATCACCCTCTGAGTGAAGTTCCCCCTCAGGTTCCCCTTAAATATTTCACCTTTCATAGGACCTCGAGTTCTATTCTCACCCAACCTCTGGAAAAAACCTTTATGCATTTACCCTCTCTAAACCCCTCGTAATCCTGTATACCTGTATCAAATCTCCTATGCTCCAGGGAATAAAATCCTAACCTGCTCAGCATTTCCCTATAACTCAGTTACTTGCATCGGACGACACCCTTGTAAATTTTCTCTGTACTCTTTAAAAGTCATTGATATCTTTCCTGTGGGTAGGTGACCAGAACTGCACATTATACTCCAGCCTAGGCCTCAACAACGTCTTATACAAATTCAGCATAACATCCCAACTCCTGAACTTAATACTTTGACTTATGAAGACCAATGTGTCAAAAACTCTCTTTACCTGTGTGTGGTGAACTATGTGCCTGTCGGGACACGCCCCTGCTGACTGCTCCTGTGGCTCCTCCCACAGGCCCCTGTATAAAGGAGATGTGTGGCCTGACGCTCGGCCTCAGTCTCCAAGACATTGTATGATAGACACTCACTCCTGGTTCCTTCTTCCAGTCAATAAAAGCCGATATCTCGCCTTACGTCTCAGTGTGAGTTATTGATGGTGCATCACTGTGGCATCACTCTCAAGGAATTATAGATCTGTAATCCCAGGTCAATAAGGCCATTGAAAGTAGTAGTAGAATTAGGCCATTTGATCCACCAAGTCTGCTCTGCCATTCCATCATGGCTGATTTATTATCCCTTTCAACTCCATTCTCTTTTTGATGCCCTGACTAATTAAGAGCCTATCAACATCCACTTTAAATATACCCAATGCCTTGGTTTCCACAGCTGTCCGTGGTAATGAATTCCATAGATTCACCACACTCTGGCTAAAGAAATTCCTCCTCAACTCTGTTCTAAAGGGACTTCTGCTCCTTGACTCTCCCACTACAGGAAACATCTTCTCCACATCCGCTCTATCTAGATCTTTTAATATTCGATAAGTATAATTGAGATCCCCTCCCCCATTACTATAAACTCCTGGAGAACAGGTCCAGGGGCATCAAACTCTTAGTTCTACTTCCCAGATCACTCTGTATACCTTGTCTTTGGTCACATGAGGTGACATTGAACCCTATAATACCAGAGTTTCAGACTTGCCCCTTCTTTGGCTGGCCAAAACCATGCCTCAGGTTAAAGTTCACAAATATATCTCTCCTAGTCACGGATTTGAACCCATCACGGAACAATGTGTGGTATAAACACTTTCACCTCCACTCCTCCACTGTATCAGGTGCCATTCATTGAAATGCTCCCTTAATCTATGTCAACACAGTCTGAAGAGGAAATAAAATTGACCTATTGGCTGAAGCTTTATAGGGCATTGGTCAGACTGCATTTGGAGTACTCTGAGCAGTTTTGGGCACCTTATCTAAGAAATCATGTGCTGGCATTGGAGAAGGTCCAGACTAGAGTGCCCAAACTTTCTTTTGCAATGGGGTCATTAACTGAGTGGTCCATGGACCCAGGCTAGAAACCCCTGGTCCAGGGGAGTTTCACTAAAATGATTCCAAGTATGAAAGGATTAACTTATGAAGAGTATTTGATTACTCAAAGCCTGTACTCGCTAGAGTTCAGAAGAATGGAGGAGTGGGGGGTGCGCGGGATCTATTGAAACCTATCGAACATGGAGAGGCCTTGATAGAATGGATGTGGAGAGGATGCTTCCTGTAGTGGGAGAGTTTAGGACCAGAAGGCACAGCCTCAGAATAAAAGGACATCTCTTTAGAATAGAGATGAGGAAGAATTTCTTTAGCAGAATGTGTGAATTTGTGGATTACATTACCACAGGCAAATTCATTGGGTATATTTAAAGCACAGGCTGACAGGTTCCTGATTAGTTAGGGTGTCAAATGTTATGGGGAGAAGGCAGGGGAATGGGGTTTAGAGGAGTAATATATCAGCCATGATGGAGTGGTGGAACAGACTCAATGGGCTGATTGGCCCCAATCTGCTCCTATATCGTACAATCTTATGGTCTTATGAAATAGTTGAGCAGCTGACTGAATTTGAGTTCATGTCATTTCCTGGTCTTCAGGCTCAGATCTCTGGCCCCTGTCCAGTTCCCTCCAGCAAACGGCTTCCTTCATCCCCACTGAACCAAAAAATTCTGGCTGACTTTATAAACTCTCGCTTACAAGCTGATGATGAAATATTAAAAGAGTATTAATATGGGCTTGCATTTTCACTAGAAATAGCTCAGAGACAAATTAATCCCCCATGTAGTCTTCAGAACAAGGACCAGGAATCAATGTTATTAAGTAGCTGTGAATTTTGGACACACTACTTACAAAACAAAGAGCCCACTGTTATGCATCTTTCAAAGTTTTAATACCAATCTTTATATGGTTACTTGATTTTCCTCCCACTGGACACTCACAATGCCAAATGCAAATTAATAGCACAGGTATTGCTGTATATATTATGTAGAAAGACAGTTGCGGCAATATATTAACTATTTGTTTGCACAATTCCATTGGCACACACTCAGCAATTCAGGAACAGCTTCTTCCCCTCTGCTATACAATTCCTAATTGAACCCATGAACACTACCTCACTTTTTTTTAATACACATTATTTCTGTTTTGCACTATTTTATAATCTATTATATATGCATATATAAATTGCTATAGTCATTATTTATTTATCTATCTATCTATCTATTTATCTATTTATTTATTTATTTATTCATTCATTCATTCATTCATTCATTCATTCATTCATTCTGTATTATCAGTTATTGCTTTTAACTGCTGCTGCTAAGTTAACAAATTTCACAACACAGGCTGGTGACAATAAACCTGATTCTGATTCTGAATCCATTAGTAACCTGATCAGATCTATTGTCAAAGACTCAGAGTATGTTTATTATCAAGGTATGTATGCAATATGCAACTCTGAGGTTTCTCCTCCCACTTATGTACTGTATGTCATGAAATCTGTTGTTTTGTGGCAATAGTACTATGCAATGTATAAAATATACTATAAGTTACGAATATTTATTAATTATTGAGATACAGCGTGGAGTAGGCTCTGCCAGTCCTTCAAATCACACCCAGCAATCTCTGAGTTAACCCTAGCCTAATCACAGGACAATTCATAATGACCAATTAACCTATCAAACCAATCCATCTTTGGACGATGGGAGGAAAACCCGAGCACCCGGAGGGAACCCTCATGGTCACGGGGAGACAGGAGAACATACAAACTCCTTGAAGGTGGGAATTGAACCCAAGTCATTGGTACTGTAAGGCGTTGTGCTAAAGTCTACACTATTGTGCATATATATATATGTAAATTAAGTAAGTTGTGTACATATAGTGAGATAGTGTTCACGGGTTCATTGTCCTTTGGTGGAGGGGATGTTGTTCCTAAAATGTTGAGTGTGGGTCCTGAGGCTCCTGTACCATCTCCTTGATCTTACAATGTGAAGAGGACATGTCATGGGGGATGGAGGTTCTTAATGATTGATGCTGCTTGTTCAAGGCATTACCTTCTGAAGATGTCCTCGATGGTGAGGAGGCTAATGCTCATGATGAAGCTGGCTGAGTTTACAGCCCTCTGCTACTTTTTCTGATGCAGTGTAGTGGCAACTCGATACCAGACGGTGACGCAACCAATTGAAATCCTCTCCACGGTAGAGCGGTAAAAATTTTCTAGAGCCTTTGGTGAGATACCAAGCCTCTTCGATCTCCCAATGAAGTACAGCCACTGCCGTGCCTGCCTTCTTTGTGATTGCATCAGTATGTTGGGCTCAGGGTAGCTCTTCAGAGATGTTGAAACTGTTCAGTCTTTCCACCGCTGACCCTTCAATGAGGACTGGTGTGTGTTCCCTTGAGTTCCCCTTCCTGAAACCCGCAATATTTGTCAAGAGGTTAATTAGACTTATAATAAATAGGAGCATTCATGTCTTGAGTTGATCCCAATTAATGAAACATTTCTGAAATATAGTCACTACTAGAAGCCGCAGATTTAGACACAACAAGCTTCTACAAACTCTGCAAGCTGCTGACCAAGTATACAAGATGATAAGAGGTATACATTGAATGAAAAGACAGAGACTTTCCTCCAGAGCAGAAAGGGCTAATACCAGGGGCCATCAAATCTGCATGAAACATTTACTTGAAGCTCTCCTTATTGTATCAGATTCTGCATTAGTGAGTCTCAAAGAGATCATAAGACATGGGAGCAGAATTAGGCCATTTAACCCATTGAATCCACTCCACCATTCTGTCATGGCTGATTTATTAATCCTCTCGATCCCCGTCTTGTAACTTTTGACACCTTCACTAATGAAGAACCTATCAAACTCTGCTTTAAAATCTCCTGAAGGCATTCGACAGGTTCACCACCCTCTGGCTAAAGAAAGTGATGACCCTGTGGATGCCCTTCTATCCCAAGGTTGTGCCCTCTGGCCCTCACTATTGAAAAAATCCTCTCCATGTTCCCATTGGCACAGCATCGTGGGCTGTACACTGCTCTAATACTTTATGTTCAAGTCATTTTCTTCAGGGACAATCAAGATACTTTATTATCAAAGGGAATTTTCTCTTTTATGAACATCTGAGAGGGCAGATCAAGGGTCAAGCTAACATCTGGTTGCTGATCCTATAACTTGACCAGTCTGCCCAGGAGAAGAGGCCTGCTCTCCAATCCAGGCAACATCCTTGTAAATCTCCTCAGCACCCTTTCTATAGTTTCTGCATCCTTCCTGTAGTGAGGCGACCAGAACTGAGCACAGTACACCAAGCGGGGTCTGACGAGGATCCTTTATAGCTGCAACATTACCTCTCGGCTCCTAAACTCAATCCCACGGTTGATGAAGACCAATACACCGTATGCCTTCTTAACCACAGAGTCAACATGTGTAGCAGCTTTGAGTGTCCTATGGACTTGGACCCCAAGATCCCTCTGATCCTCCACACTGCCAAGAGTCTTTCCATTAATACTATATCCTGTCATGATATTTGACCTACCAAAATTAACCACATCACATTTATCTGAGTTGAACTCCATTTGCCACTTCTCAGCCCAGTTTTGCATCCTATCAGTGTCCCACTGTAACCTCTGACAGCTCTCCACACTATCCACAACACATCCAACCTTTGTGTCATCAGCAAATTTACTGACCCATCCCTCCACTTCCTCATCCAGGTCATTTATAAAAATCACGAAGAGTAGGGGTCCCAGAACAGATCTCTGAGACACACCACTGGTGACCAGCCTCCATGCAGAATATGACCCAGCTACAACCACTCTTTGCCTTCTGTGGGCAAGCTAGTTCTGGATCCACAAAACAATTTCTCCTTGGATCCCATTCCTCTTTACTTTCTCAATAAGCCTTGCATGGAGTATCTTGTGAAATGCCTCATATCTGTTCCAAAGGGATGTCCTTGTATTCTGAGGCTGTGCCCTCTGGTCCTAGACTGCATTCCTGACTTGCGAGTCTTGCTGGCAGATGCTGTGCAGTTTCACAATTTCATCAGAAGTCTACAGCTATAATGTGAGCGAGAGAAACACAGTACAGAATTCAGTAAGAGTATCAGGGTTTCTGAGTGTGTGGTACATATGAAGCAAGTTTTAACATTGAGATGAAACAATTCCTATTGGAATTGGTGGAAATTTAAAAATTTGAAAAGTGAGTCATAGAATCATAGAGAAGTACAGCAGAGAAACAGGCCTTTTGGTCCATCTGTACTATGCTGACGCATTTCAACTCCCTAGCCCCATCAACTTGCAGCCAGACAATAAGTCTCTATGCCCCTATCATCTGGATAATTATCCAAACTTTTCTTAAATGTTGAAATCGAGCTTGTGTGCACCACTTGCGCTGGCAGCTCATTCAACACTCTCACAACCCTCTAGTAAAGAAGTTTCCCCTCATGTTCCTTTAAACACCTCACCTTTCACAACCTGTAACCCTATGTATTCCACTCATAATTTTGTATACCTCTATCAAATCTCCCCTCAATCTTCTACATTCCGATGAATAAGTTCCTAACCTATACAATTTTCCTCATAACTCGTGCTCTCCAATCCTGGCAACACCCTTGCATATTTTCTCTGAACTCTTTCCTGTAGGGAGGTGACCAAAACTGCATCCAATTATCCAAATTAAGCCTCATCAACATCTTAAACAACTTCAAAATAGCACCCCATCTCCTGTACCAGTACTTGAGGCCAATGTGCTAAAAGCTTTCTTCATGATCCTGTCTACCTGTGATGTCACCTTCAATGAATTATAGACTTGTATTCCCAGATCCCTTTGCTCTACCACTCCCTAGTGCTCTACCGTTCACTGTGTAAGACCTACCCTGGTTGGTCCTCCCAAAGTGCAACACCTTGCACTTGCCTGCATTAAACTCCATCTGCCATTTGTCAGCCCATCTTTCCAGCTGTCCATTTACACCCCTAGGCTTGGTGTCACTTGCAGATTTGCTGATCCATAAAAACACATTATCTTCCAGATCATTGGTATAGATGACAAACAACAAAGGACCTAGCACCGATCCCTGCGGCACACAACTAGTCACTGGCCTCCAGTCAGAGAGGAGAGGCAACCATCTCCTACCACTCTCTGACTTTTCCCTCAAAGCCAATATCTTCTCCATTTGCTACCTCATTTTGAATGCCAAGCAACTGAACGTTTTTGATCAACCACTCATGCGTGACCTTGTCCAATGCATTTGTCTCACTTCTATAGTCTCTGTATTCATCTTCCAAGTAATTACAGATGCAAACAATCCATTTAAGATCTTCCCCCATCTCTTTAGGCTCCATGTGTAGATTACCATTCTGATCTTCCTCGGACAAATTTTGACCCTTGAAATCCATTTTCTCTTACCATAGGATTCTCCTTTGCCTTATCTGCTAGGGCAATAAGCAGACATTGCCTTTATTGGCTGATAATGAACTACTAATTCCATCATTTTTGTAGCTGGAGACAAATTCCATGTTATTGTTTTCCTGGAAGAGCCATAGTTGGAAAATATCGATGTGGTTTGAATTTTTATTCTGAAACTTGGCCGTGCCTCTCAAATATGTGAGAAATAAAATGTAGCACATTTGCTTTTCGAACCTTCTCGGATTAGTAGGGTGTTGCTGGCCTTGTTGGAACCCTGAAAGTATACTCTTAATGCCAAGCTTAGTCTAGTTATTACATCATTTGAAGCTCACAGCAGTGTTGTTTCTTTGCACAAAGAGTGATCAACATCTGAGAAAGATTACTAAAAAGTGTGGACGCAGCCCAGTCCATCCAAGACAAAGCCCTCTCTCCACTGAGCACATCTACATGGAGTGCTGTCACAGGAAAGCAGCATCCATCCTTATGGATCTCCATAATCCAGGACATGCTCTCTTCTCATTACTACCATCAGGCAGGAGGTACAGGACCCTTAGCACCCACACCACCAAGTTCAGGAATAGCCATTACCCTTCAACCTTCAGGCTCCTGAGCCATCATGGATTACTCACCTCGACATACATGTATTGGGCTTGAATGGCAGAACAGACTTGATGGGCTGGATGGCCTAGTTCAACTCCAATATCTTGTGGTGTTAGCAAGGAATCTATCAAGATGTGTGCAGGAAGTCTGTTGCATTTAATTATAAAAGATTTAGGAGCTTGTAATACATGCATCCAATGTTTTCTGTTTTGAATAATGGATTGCCAGAAATTGATTAACAGCACACGGTGCCAACTGAAGGGATTTAGAAAATAGTTACTTTGTATTTTCTGATGGTATCTGCCCCTACTGTATGTTAAAATCCATGTGCCAATCAAGGATTATGCTGAGAACACTCAATTCTCACTTCACCGGTTATGGGTTTGTCCCTCTCCATGGACTTGATGACTGAATCTTGCGATGATGTGGTGTTGTGCAGAGAGAAGAGTGCAAAGCCAGACTGACTGCCTTTTGGATGAGACATTAAAGCAAAATTTTGTGACCCTCCTTCGCTAAAGATCTCACAACAATGTCTGAACAAGAACAGGAATGATTTCCAACCATCTCTGTCAATACATATACCTCTTGAGGCCCTCCATCGGTCAGGTCGACTGGGGATATTGTGTCCTAGCTGTCTACATGACATGCAAACCCAGGCAATACAACATGACATGCGAGCTATCACCCATGCAGCAAGCTCCCTTCCTCCACATAGCTGATAAACCCAAACAAATAGCAGAGCCCGATACAATTCAGCATCAGCGGCATTGCAGGAGTTGCCAGTCATTGTTGAGCTCAATGTAGAAGTGCCTTCGGCACTCCAGCTCCAGATTATGCCTCGGGGTTTATTCCCAAAGCTTCTCCCATAAGTAGGTACAGCTGGAAGGCAGCAGAGGTTTGGGATCAGAGTTTTCCTTCTCCTAGATGAGCTGCCAACCACGGCTGATGAGCCCCATCAGCCTGAAATGACTGATTTTAAGGCACCAGTAACCCACCTTTGCCCCTTCAGCTGTCTGAAGAAACAGTTCTGCTGGGCTTAGTGCAAAGCTACATGCGAAGGCCAGGAGCTGGACTTGGTTGTCAGAGGCTCTTTGAGATGCACGTCATTGGGAGCATTTAATATGTAGTGGGAGCTTATCCCCGCCATCATCCCTAGTTGTAATGACCTTAAGGAAGTACATTGTACCTGATGACCATTAACTCATCATCATTTGTGAATGCCTGCAGTGAGCAAATTGCCTGGGGAATCAGCCTGGAATGTTCATTATAAGACCTATTGCAGGTTGATGAAGGAGATGTAAATGAAAGTTTGCTCTTTTTTCTCCCTGATTCATTCTCCCTCTTGCACACTTGGACCACAGACACGTTTTGCCACAACAAGTTGTACTTATTCAGTTAGTTGTGGAAAACTGAAAAACAAACTGACAAGTTAACGGGGCACCACAGTAATGTAGCGGTCAGGGTGACACTATTGCAGCTCGGTGTTCAGTCTTACAGTCCTCTGTAAGGAGTTTGTACATTCCTTCCTGCGAGTGCGTGGGTTTCCTCCCACAGTCCAAAGACATACCGGTTAGTATGTTAATTGGTCATTGTAAATAGTACAGTGACTAGGCCAGGGTTAAATCAGTGGGTTGCTGGGCAGTGTGGCTCACTGGGCTGGTAGGACCGGTTCCACGCTCTATCTCTATATAAATAAATAACACAAATACATTGGGATCCACTTCGTCGAGCACCATCACTCCATCGGCTACAACAGGCAGGATTTCCCAGTGATCACCCATTTTAATTCTGCTTTCCATCCCAATTTTCGATCCACAGCCTCCTGGTCTGCTGCAATGAGTCCACTCTCAGGTTGGCACAACACTTTATATTCTGTCTGGATAGACTCCAACCTGACAGCATGACCATCGATTCCTCTAACTTCAGGCAATTTTTCACTGTCCTCTTCTCTCTTCTTTTTCTCATTTCCCCCCACCCCTTACCGCTTCCCTTCTCCTCACCCACCCATCACCTGAGTCTGGTGCCCCTCCTCCTCCCCTTTCTCCCATAGTACAGTACACTTTTCTCTCCAATCAGATTCCCTCTTCTTCAATCCTTTTATGTCTTCCACCTATCACATCCCAGCTTCTCACTTCATCCCCCCCTCCCCCACCAGTCCACATTCCCCCTCACCTGCTCTCACCTTCCAGCGTGTGCTTCTTCCCCTACGACCACCTTCTTATTCTGGCTTCTGCCCCCAGTGCTAATGAAGTATCTTTGCCCAAAACGTCAACTGTTCATTCGCCTCCGAAGATGCTGCCTGACCTTTTGAGTTCCTCTAGCGTGCTGCTGTCAGAAAGTGCAACTGCTCTCTTCAACATGAGTTCAGTGAGACCCCCCCTCACTGCTCCCCCACAGTGATCTCTGCTGCTCTCTGACCCTTTGCCTTCCCCTGCCTCACTACCTTTTTCTGGCTTCTGCCCCACTTTCTTTACAGTCCTGGTAAAGGGCCTTGGACTGAAATGTGGACTATTTATTTCCCCCTATAGATGCTGCCTGACCTGCTGAGTTCCTCCAGCATTTTGTGAGTGTTGGTCTTGTACAAAGTTACAAGTTCAAAGTAACTTTATTATCAAAGTACATATATGCCACCACATGCAACCCTGAGATTCATTTTCTTGTGGGCATTCATAGCAAATACAAAGAAACAATAGGATCAATAAAAAAAAACACATGATAGAGACAGACAAGCAACCAATGTACAATAGACAACAAACTGCAAATACAATAAATATTGAGAACGCGAGTTGTAGAGTTCTTAAAAAAGTGAGTCCATAAGTTGTGCAGAGGTTGTCCATAGTGTTAGGTTGAGTGAAGTTATACCCTCTGGTTCAATAGCCTGATGGTTGAGGAGTAATAACCATTCCTGAACTTGGTGACGTGGGGTTTGACACTCCTGTACTTTCTCCTTGACGGCTGCAGTGAGAAGAGAGAATAGCCTGAATGGTGTGGGTCTTTGATGATGGAAGGGGTTCAGCAGAACTTCAGGTCAATAACATTTTGTCAGATCTGGAATTTTTTTTAGCAGTGTCTAAAAGCTTTTGCGGGTCTGCCTGTTTAGAATGCCCCTTCTTCAGTAGAACCAGCACAAGCTACGGTTCAAGTTCAGTTCATTGTCATTCAACCGTACGTGTGTATACAGCCAAAGGAAACAACAATCCTAACACACAACACATAAAGTAGTATTACCACAAATAAATACACGTTAAAAAGTAAACCGTATAGTGCTACTGATCTTCAAAGGTGATGAGAACTGGGTGGTGGCATCGAGTTCAGTAGTCTTAGTACGTGGGGGAAGAAGCTGTTTCTCACCTTAACAGTCTTGTCCTGATGCTCTGGTACCTCTTGCCTGATGGTAGGGTCGTGGGGGGGGGGGGGGTGGTAAAAGAGATTGTTGGATTGATGGGCCAGATGGCCTACTCCTACTCCTATTTCATTATTGACAATACTAATGGCATTGCGTATGCAGTGCTATCCCCAACGTGTGAGAGAGACTCCAATGATCTTCTCAGCGGTCCTCCAAACATTTAAAGGGACTAGATTTCAGATGCAGCTCATCAGAGCTCTCCCTATGGTGCTTGAGATAAAATAATTTTTATTCTGTGCATTATAAACACTCAGTAAATTGCTATTATTTACCTGTCAAGGAAAACAATATTTATGAACCCAAGGCTCCCAGTTTGGTCAAGTGCTATCCAATAATTTTCCAAGAATCTGAATGGCTACTGAATTCTCAACTTTTTCAGTTACAGTGGCCAGACTTGGAACTGATGTAACTTCAACTGTCCTATAAACTTTTCAGGAAACTATTGAACTTAAATGATAAAACAAATTAAAACTAAAGTAGCTGTCAAGGTCCAAGTATGTATGAATGTCTGTCTCAGAGTCACAATCTAAATGCTAGAAGAACTCAGCAGGTCAGGCAGTATCTATGAAAATCAATGAACAGTCGAATTTTCAGGCCGAGACTCTTCATCAGGACTGGAAAGGAAGGGGGAAGGTGCCAGAATACAATGTGGAAAAGAGGAAAGAGGACAGCTTGACAGTGATAGGCGAAGCCAGGTGGGTGAGAAGGCTAAAGGGCTGGAGAAAAAGGAATCTGATAGGAGGAGAGTGGTCCATGAGAGAAAGGGAAGAAGGAGGGGTGCCAAAAAAAGGTGATAGGCAAGTGATAAGAAGGGATAAAAGGCTGGAGTGAGGAATAGAAAAGGAGGGAAGGGGGATGGAAAAGTTTTTTAAAAAAAGGAGAAAAATTTAAAAATACCAGGAGAAATCAATATTGATGCCATTAGGTTGGAGGCTACCTAGACGGAATATGAGGTGTTGTTCCTCCATCCTAAGAGTGGCCTCATTGTGGTAGAAGAGGAAGCCATGGACCTGTCAGAATGGGAATGGGGATTAGAATTAAAATGTTTGGTCACCATGAAAATCCGCTTTCGGTGGATGGAGCAAAGGATGAAGCAGTACCCCAGTTTACGTCAGGTCTCACCACCGCAGAGGAGGCCACATCGGGACCACTGCAGACAGTAGACAACCCTAACTGAGTCACAGGTGAAGCTGACTGTCTCAGCACTAGTGCTATTCTGTATTTGTTTCATTAAGCCTGCCACAAAGCTCATGGTTACCAGGTAGAAGAAATGACTGTACTGTGCACCTCAGAAGTGAGGATACCAACAAAAGCATCTCAAAGCTCTACAACATTACTACCAATGCTGTCCCACAAATCCACTACCTGGATGAACCAGCATCCTTTCCCATGCCAACATTCTCATTCTTGAGACTTTCTCCAGTGTGCTGGCGGCTCATTCTCGTGTCCAGCACTAAAATTTGCTCCCAGGTGGTAATGCTTCAAGGATGTTCTCAGAGCCTGCCTGGAAAAGTCCTGCCTCCCAAACTGCCCTCGCACTCAATATATCAAGCTAAGCTCTGTCCTGGTCCAACCACCTAGATGCCATGGCCAAGAAAGCTGACCAGCATCTCTACTTCACCAGGAGTCTAAAGAAATTCAGCACTCTGTCCTTCACCAAGTTTTATCAATCCAATCCGGGTACACCACAGCTTGATAAGGCAACTGAGTGCAACTAGACCTGCAGAGATTTGTGGACATTGAAACAAGTTCTTTGTGTCCATATACTACTCTTATCTACATTTTTCCATGTCTGGGTAAAACAGCCACCTCCCCCCACCCAGATATCCTCTCTTCTTCCTTCTCCCAGAAGATAAAAAAAAATGAAGCAAGTACCAAATGGCTCGAGAACATCTCCTGTTCCACTGTTGTAAGACTATTGAACTGTTCCTTCGATCAATAAGATGAAATCTTTACTTTGCAATCTACCTCATTATGATCTGGCACCTTACTGGCTACCTGCACTGCCCTTTCTGTGCAGCTCTAACACTTTATTCTGCTTTCTTTTATTACTTTACAACATAGAACATGACAGCTCAAGAACAGGCCTGTTGGCCCATAATATTTTGCCAAACTTTCAGAACATAACACATAGAACATTGCCCTTTCTCTGCAGCCATAACACTTTATTCTGCATTCTGTTGTTATCTTACAACATAGAACATAGCAACACGGGAACAGGTCCTTCGTCGTGCTGAAGGAACTAAATTAATTATCAAATGACCAATTAAACTAATCCCTTCTGCCTGCACACTGTCCATGTCCTTCAGTTTTCCTCACACTTATGTGTCTATCCTTTCACCTCGTCCTAACTCAATGTACTGTTATGATGGATTGTTGTGTATGAACAGCGTGCAAGATAGATTTTCCCCTCAATCTCGGTACATGTGACAACAATAAACCAAATTACTAACTCATCAGATCCAGCACTGGCTTCATCAATTATCTCGGATCCCACAGAGCTGAATTAGATGAAGTCACCCTCATCCTCAAAGATGTTTATAGATTCAGTGTTATGGCAAACTTTGTGTTTGCTCATCAGGCCACTCGTGATAGACATTATAGGAAATATTTGTTTTAAGAAAAAAGTTATATCCCTGTTGGTTTCATTCCAAACATTATGTCACCAATGCAGTAAGTCTTGGCAGAATGGGCAGAATGGGGGGAAACATTAATTGTTTGTTTGGAGATTGGAGATACCATGGATTTATGCCTGTATGAGTAATGATGTCTTTGGAATCATTTCCAAATGTTCCTGATGGGATTTTATAAGTTTGTGTGTCAGAGATAGACAGAAAAAATACAGAGGAGCAGCTTGAAAATGTGTCACAGATTTCTACTCCAGAACAAATCTAATCAGCTGCTTCTGTTTTCATTTTATGGTTCAGTGCGATAGCACCTTAAAAGAGGGAGTTGCATTTGAGCTGTTATCAGATCAATTGCAAAACTATGTCACTTGCGCATGTGGTGATTGTTTGTGCAGTGAGTCAATTAGGCCATCGACATGCTGTAGGCCCCTCACTTTTTGTGCCACCTTTTGTGTGCGCATCTTGGCAGGCCTGGTACAGTGGAAGTTTTCCAGCCTGTACAGTACGTAACACGACTCACTTAAAAATGTTTAGTTATCATTCTTGCTCCATGGATGCCTAACAGTATTTACATAGAGTCCCTCACAATTAGGCATCCGTTAGTCTCAAGAGACCATGGATTTGCTCCTTGGAAAGTTTCCAGGGTGCAGGAAACCCATGCTGCAAGTCTCCCCTCCGATGTAGTCCAAGGGAAGGGCAAGGGCCGATACAGCTTGGCATCGTAGAGCAATGTGTGGTTAAGTGTCTTGCTCAAGGACACAACACGCTGCCTTAGCTGAGGCTCGAACTAGTGACCTTCAGTTCACTGGACCAACGCCTTAACCACTTGACCACACGCCATATGGGAGGTATGAATAGGGCAAATGCAAACAGGCTTTTTCCACTGAGGTTGGGTGAGACTAGAACTGTTGTTGGTCAAGGGTGAAAGGTGAAATTTTTAAGGGAACATGAGGGGGAACTTCACTTAGAGGATGGTGCGAGGGTCAGCAGAAGCAGCGGATGTGGGTTTGAATGCAACATTTAAGTGAAGTTTGGATAAGTACTGTACATAGATGGGAGGGAAGTCGAGGGCTGTGGTCCAGGTGTGGGTCAACGGGACTAAACAGAATAACAATTCAGCATGGATCAGGTGGGCTGAATGGCCTGTTACTCTGCTGCAGTGCCCTACGAATCTATGACAACCTCAAGTTGCCTCAACAAAGTTCTGGAATTGAAGTGCAGAGACTGTTCTAACTGTAGGGAGCAAAGCTGCCAAATTGTACGCTGGCAGCCCTGACATTTGCATTATAATGAGGGGTTGCTTCAGGGGATCAGGCCGAGAGCTATGAAACTCAGCAACAGTCTGCAAAACAACTTCAACGGGAAATCTGCACTTCAGAAAGAAACTATTTTGTCTGATTGAGATCTGAATGTTCTTGTTTATTCTTAATTATTCCTCTTCCTATATCTCCCTCAAAAGCTCCCAGCAGAGGAGTTGTTAAAGTTCTAACGCTTCCAGAATAATTCTTGTGACACAGTCCCGCTTGGTGGCGCAATAATGTCAGCACCGGACTCCGGAGCGAAGATGCCCGAGTTCGAATCCAAATCGGGTTGAGTGTCGAGTTAGCAACTCGGCTTGTAAAATCAAGAATAGCTTGCTACGAAAACACTGTCATGACGGTGCCCCGATAACTCCACTGCCGAGTTAAGGGCTATTCTTCTTCTTCATAAGACAGAGCATATAATGAACGAGGGAATCATAAATAATCTCACATCAGCCATTGCTGTTTACTTTGGTTCAGCATCCTGTCACAATATCCAAAAGCTATGCATTTCCTCAGTCCTTCCGGAAAGAAAGACCTTCACACCAGGGCCTGCATGTATCCAGGACAAAGAAGCTGGCAGGAAATAATGAATGAGGACGAGAAAAAAAAAGACATTGCAGACTCTGTCCACCCTACAGAATGCCTTTTCCAAAAGCTGGCTTCTGGAAAATGTTATAGGGCTATTAAAACAAAAACATCACACCATTTCAACCACCAGGCTGTTAATCTGATCAACCATTCTAGTAGGACCCCTCCCCACCCCATCTATCACCTCTATCACCGCTCTGCACTGTAACCACTTTAAATCATTTTTATAATGCTGTTTACTTGTAAATACATGCTGGTATTTGTGCACATTTGATCTATTTACATACATGTAAATTTTTGAGGTGTCCGTTGGTCAGGGTCAGCTATGGATGTTGCATCCTACCTGTCTAGGTACCTGAGCAGTACAATATGGAGAGCAAGCTGTTGCCCATGCAGCAAACTCCCCTTCTCCACACGGCTGAATCCAATGAAACGGCACAGACCGATGCAGTTTGGCACCAGCAGCATCGCAGGAGTTGCCAGTCAACGTTAAACTCAATGTAAGATTGCCTTAGGGACTCCAGCTCCTGATTTTTCCTCGGGGTTTACTCTCGAAGCCTTCCCCGTGAGTGGGTGTAGTCTGAAGACAGTGGAGGTTGGTTTGAGATCAGACTCTTCTGTCTCCTCGATGAGCTGCCAAGCACAGCTGACAAGCCCCATCGGACCAAAGTGACTGGTTGTAAGACACTAGTAACTCGCCTTTGCCCCATCTCCCATCAGTCGATGTGAGTCTGCCGGCCTTAGTAACTAAGTCGCACGTGAAGGCCAGGAGCTGGACTTGGTTGTCAGAGGCTTTTAGAGGCAAACACCACTGGAAGCATTTAATCGGTAGTGGGAGCCAGCCCCTATTACCACCCCCCAGCTATGACAACCTTAAGGAACCACGTCTAACTTTATTTTAGTATAATTCTGCATTTGTTATAATTGCTGAATGTGTGGCTTTTTGTTGCATGTCACACCCTGACCAACACACCTCAGCAAATTGCTAATACATGTGAATGTATATGGTGAATAATGTTAATCCTAGGTCCTGAAGTTTTCTGGAGACAGCAAGTGATAAGAACGTAGATCAGTACAGCACAGTACAGGCCCTTTGACAAGAACTGCTGGCATT
This sequence comes from Hypanus sabinus, assembly GCF_030144855.1. NCBI lineage: Eukaryota > Metazoa > Chordata > Chondrichthyes > Myliobatiformes > Dasyatidae > Hypanus > Hypanus sabinus. The sequence goes on from NC_082717.1 coordinate 8,614,278, forward strand.
TCAGCGCTTTTAAACTTAGAAGGATGTTGTGATGGTTGGAAGCAAAGCGAACATACACCTTGTTGAGGATGAGCTAGATAAACGCACCAACTTGAAAACCCTCGCTGTCCGAGTGCCGACAGAGCAAAGTAAGAAGTCGTCAGCTGTGAAACATTCAAAACATTCACGTATTGAAAAACTAGCTAAAGTTAGTAAAAATAATTGAATTTTAAACAAGCAAAAACTGCCGAAGAAAAATAATGAGAACATGTTGGATAAACAATTGTTTGAAGAAGGCTTAGTTGAAAAACAGAGAACATAAGAAGACTAATAGTGATGTTGATAAGAGAATATGAGCGTAGAGTGTTCAAATAATCAAGCGAGTGGACTGGTTAAACAAATTCAGTGCCTGTGAGGCATTTCTTTTTTGGAGAGATTTGAAAATTACAAGCTCCTTCACTCTCTGCAGTCTTAAACCAAATCCCAGGGATAAACATTCATTTATTCCTGGATTTTGACTTTGATGAAGAAGCTTCAAGCCAGAAAAATGTTGAGGCCTCCATCAGTTAGGGTCGAACATGGATGTTGCATCCTAGCTGTCTAAATATGCAAACTTGGGCAGTACGATATGAAGAGCAAGCTGGTGCTCCCCCTCTTCCACTCACCTGATGAACCCGAGGGATCAGCAGAGACCAAAGCAGTTTGGCACCAGCAGCATTGCATGAGTTGTCAGTCAGAATTGAACTCAACGAAGGGCAGCCTTAGGGGCTCCAGCTCCCGATTTCTCCCCCAGGATTTACCTCTGATGCTTTTGCTGTGAATGGGTATAGTCGGAAGGCAGTGGAGATTTGAGATCTGAGTTTTCCTTCTGGGTGTGCTGCCAACCACGGTTGATGAGCCCCATCGACCTGAAGCAACTGGTTTTAAGGTGCCAGTAACATGCCTTTGCCCTTCTCCAGTCAGTAGAAATGGTTCTGCCTGGCTTAGTAGCTAAGCCACACGTGAAGGCCAGGAGCTGAACTTAGTTGTCAGAGGCTATTTGAGATGCACGCCATTGGGAGCATTTAATAGGTAGCTAATAAAGAGCTTATCCCCATTACCACCTCCCCCACCCCCCACTGGCTGTAACAGCTTTCAGGATTGAAGCCAGAAAAATAAAGTTGGTTAATCATTCCTCTGTAGAAATGGAAATAATAGGGATGTGTTCTGATGGCACTCCTCCATTTTATACTGAAAACAAACAATAAACAATGGTTAATTTTGCCATCTTTTTCCCTCAGTGCCCACGGATAATTTTCCTTCTGCAGCCTCTGTGGTTAACACAAACTGGTCAAAGGCACTGACTTTGATGAGATCTGAATTCAGGCTCTACTTTTTTTAAACAGAGTTGTTATGTGGCCTTTGAACGGACCTAATACTTACGGCCTGTGACTAGTCCAATTCACCCAGTGCGTTGTTGGCCGCATTCAGAGAACTTCAATCGCATTCGGAATCAGAATCACTGATAATTAAATTATTTTGTGATACAACGTGGAGTAGGCCCTTCCAACCCTTTGAGCTGCACCACCCCAGCAACGGCACCACCCTGATTAACCCTAGCATCATCACGGGACAATTTACAATGACCAATTCATCTGCCCCGTTATGGGAGGAAACTAGACCGACCACCCAGACTAAACAACACGCATTCCATGGGGAGGACATACAGGGACTACATACAGAATTACACCAGAATTAAACTCTGAACTCGGGAGCACCAGGAGCTGTAATAGCATCACACTAACCACTACACTACTGTGGCACCCACGTGCTCTCAACAGCAACCTTTTTAGGTACACCTGCTCACTAATGCAAATGTCCAATCAGTAACTCATGTGACAGCAACTCAATGCATGTAGATATGGTCAAGGATGGCCAATGCATAAAAGCATGTAGACTTTGCTAAAGGATGCATGTCTCTGGGAGCTGAGTGTCCAACGATACACGGGTATCAGAAGGATAGGCAGGTAGGTAGAGGGGGTGGCGTGGCTTTATTGGTAAGAAATGATATTAAATCATTAGGAAGAATGACATAGAATTGGAAGGTGCAGAATCTTTATGGGTTGAGCTAAGAAATCGCAGGGGTAAAAGGACCCTGATGGCAGTTATCTACAGGCCTCCAAACAGCTGCAGTGATGTGGACTACAAATTACAACAGGAAATTGAAAAGGCTTGCCAGAAGGGCAGTGTTAGGATAATTGTAGGAGATTTTAACATGCCAGTAGATTGGGAAAATCAGGTCGGCACTGGATCTTAAGAGAGAGAATTTGTAGAATGTCTACGAGATGGCTTTTTAGAACAGCTTGTTCTTGAGCCCACGAGGGGATCGGCTACTGGATTGGGTGTTGTGTAATGAACCAGAGGTGATTAGAGAGATTGAGGTGAAGGAACCCTTAGGAGGCAGTGATCATAACATGATTGTGTTCACGGTAAAATTTGAAAAAGAGAAGCCGAAATCCGATGTGTCAGTATTTCAGTGGAGTAAAGGAAATTACAGTGGTATGAGAGAGGAACTGGCCAAAATTGACTGGAAAGGGACACTAGCAGGAAGGACGGCAGAGCAGCAGTGTTTGGAGTTTATGCGAGAAGTGAGGAAGGTGCAAGACAGATCTATACCAAAGAAGAAGAAATTTTCGAATGGAAAAAGGATGCAACCGTGGCTGACGAGAAGTCAAAGCCAAAGTAAAAGCAAAGCATACAAGGAAGCAAAAATTAGTGGGAAGACAGAGGATTGGGAAGTTTTTAAAAGCTTACAAAAGGAAAATAAGAAGGCCATTAAGAGGGAAAAGATGAACTATAAAAGGAAACTAGCAAATAATATCAAAGGGGATACTAAAAGCTTTTTCAAGTATATAAAGAGTAAAAGACAGGTGAGAGTAGATACAACACCAATAGAAAATGATGCTGGAGAAATTAAATGGGAGATAAGGAGATGGTGGAGGAACTGAACAAGTATTTTGTATCAGTCTTCACTGAGGAAGACATAAGCAATATACCTTGATATCAGTGGTTGGGAAGTTGTTGGAGTCGATTGTCAAGAATAAGGTTATTGAGTACCTGGATGCATATGACAAGGTAGGCAGAACTCAGCATGGTTTGCTTAAAGGAAAATCCTGCCTGACAAACCTAGTGCAATTTTTTGAGGAAATTACAAGTAGGCTAGGCAAGGGAGATGCAGTGGATGTTGTGTATTTGGATTTTCAGAAGGCCTTTGACAAGGTGCCGCACATGAGGCTGCTAAACAAGATAAGAGCACATGGAATTACGGGAGAGTTACGTACGTGGATAAGGTGTTGGTTAATTGGCAGGAAGCAGAGAGTGGGAATAAAGGGATCCCATTCTGGTTAGCTGCCGGTTACCAGTGGTGTTCCACAGGGTTCCGTGTTGGGGCCGCTTCTTTACCGTTGTATATCAACAATTTGGGTTATGGAATAGATGGCTTTGTGGCTAAGAACAGAGATGCAAAAAAATTTTTTTAGCCAGAGGGTGGTGAATCTATGGAATTTGTTGCCACAGGTGGCAGTGGAGGCCAAGTCATTGGGTGTATTTAAGGCAGAGATTGATAGGTATCTGAGTAGTCAGGGCATCAAAAGTTATGGTGAGAAAGTGAGGGTATGGGACTAAAGGGAAGATTGGATCAGCTCATGATGAAATGGCGGAGCAGACTCGATGGGCCAAATGGCTGACTTCTGCTCCTTTGTCTTGTAGTCTAAGAGGTTCGGTTGTTATTCAGACAAAACATCAGAATGGGGAAGAAATACGATCGAAGTGACTTTGAACTCAGAATATTTGTTGGTGCCAGATGGGATGGCTTGAGTATCAGAAACTGCTGATTTCCTAGGATTTTCATGCACAACTGTCTCGCGAGTGTACAGAGAATGGTGTGAAGAATAAAAAAAAAATACTTTCAGTGATTGACAGCACTGTGGAGAAAAATTCTTCCTTAATGAGAGAGGTCAGAGGAGAATGGCCAGATTGGTTCAGCTGACAGGAAGGTGACAGTAACTCAAATATCCACAGGTTACAGCAGTGGTGTGCAGAAGAGCATCTCTCGAACCTTGAAGTGAATAGGTTACAACAGCAGAAGACCACCAATATACATTCAGAGTCCACTTTCTTAGGTACAGCAGATAAAAGTGGCCACTGAGTAAAATTTGTTGTTTTGTGGTAGATATAAAAATTACTTAGAGTTACAAATAATTAAAGAGATAGACAGTACAGAAGGAGGAATCATGTTGTAGTGTTCCTGAGTTCATGGACCACTCAGATGGAGGGGCAAAATATTGAGTGTGGGCCTTCATGCTCCTGTACCTCCTCCCCAAAGGTGTTAACAAGATGATGTTTTGGTCTCTTGGTCAAATTCTCTGCTATTTTTTTCTCCATCATCCCTTTAGCATTCTGTCTTTGGCATTGTCTTTTGTGTTATGTTTTGAGTGCTTCAGAAGGGACATTTTACCCCGTTCAACAGCTCCGTGACACTTGCACTTTATTTGCCCACACGCACTGCACTTTCTCTGTAAGCATAATGCCATATTCTGCATTCTGTTTACCTTGCTTTCGTTCAGGGGACAAAGAAAATTTATTATCGAAGTCCATGTACAGTACATCACCAGTTACAACCCTGAGATTCATTTTCCTGTGGGCATCCTCAGCAAATCTTTAAAATAGTAACAATGAAAGAGCACTCAACTAGGGCACTCATCCAGAGTGCATTAGAAAACCAACCATGCAAATGCAAAAAGAAGAAGTAATAATATGAATAAATAAGCAATAAATATCAAGAACATGAAATAAAGCCTCCTTGAAAGTGAAAGGGTATGTTTCAATGCTGAGGGGTAATAACTGTTCCTGAACCTGGTGGTGTGAGTTCTGAGGCTCCTGTACCTTCTTCCTGATGACAGCAGCGAGAAGAGAGCATGCCCTGGGTGGTGGGGGTTCCTGATAATGGATGCTGCTTTCCTGCAACAGTATTTCACATAGATGTGCTCAATGGTTGGAAGGACTTTACCCATGATGGACTGGGTCATATCTATCACTTTTTGTAGGATTTTCTATTTAAGGCTGTTGGTGTTTCCTTACCAGATTGCTGTGATATGGTTGTTGATCTCCTAATTGTTTCTACTTTTGTCAAAACTCAGTCGACTTTGTTCGCTCTGTGGAATTGGTTTTGGAATTTATTTGTTCTTTTCACATGTACCAAGGTACAGTGAACAGTTTTGTTTGCCTGGCATCCAGACACTATGGATGGTCCTATGGTTAAGCTTCCAGATGATACTAAGATAAAAAGTGGGTCTGGTAATTTTGAGGAAGTAGGGAGTCTGCAGAAGCACATAGACAGATTTGGAGAACGGGTAAAGAAGTAGCAGATGGAATACGGTATAGTGTCATACACTTTGATAGAAGAAATAAAAGAGTGGACTGCTTTCTAAATAGAGACAAAATTCAGAACTGGCCTTGTGAATCCTAGTGCAGGTGAACTTGCAGTGAAATGTGTCATTTGGTCCTTAAGGAAAAGGAACCTTTAGGAGGCAGTGATCACAATATGATTGAGTTCAGCTTGAAATTTGATAGGGACAAAGTAAAGTCTGATGCAGCAGTATTTCAGTGGAGTAAGGGAAATTACAGTGGTATGAGAAAGGAGTTGGCCGAAGTCAATTGGAAGCAGGTGCTGGCAGGGATGATAGCAGAGCAGCAGTGGTGTGAGTTTCTGGGAATATGAGGATGGTGCAGGATAGAAGAATTCCAAAAATGAAGAAATACTCAAATGGGAACATAATACAACTGTAGCTAACGAGGAAGGTCAAAGCTAACGTAAAACCAAAAGAGAAGGCATACAACAAAGCAAAAATTAGTGGGAAGACAGAGGATTGAGAAGTTTTTAAAACCTACAGAGCGCAATTAAAAGAATCATTAGGATGGAAAAGATGAAATATGAAAGCAAGCTAGCAAACTTTATCAAACTGGATAATAAAAACTTTTTCCAGAGATTAGAGTGGATATAGTATTGCTAGAAAATGAGGCCTTGAGAAATGATAACGGGTGACAAGGAGATGGCAGATGAACTATATGAGTAATTTGCATCAGACTTCACTGTGGAAGACACTAGCAATCGGCGAGATATTAGAGGGTGAGAGGGAAGATAAGTGAGTGTAATTACAATTACAAGGGAGAAGATGTTCAAAAAGCTGATAGACCTGAGGGTACGTAAGTCCCTTGGACCAGATGAACTGCATGCTAGGGTTCTGAAAGAGGTAGCAGTAGAGATTGTGGGAGCATTAGTAATGATCCTACAAAAATTATTTGACTCTGGCATGGTGCAAGAGGACTAGAAAATTGCAAATGTCACTCCACTCTGTAAGACAGGATGAAGGCCACAGAAAGGGAATTATAGACCAGCTAACCTGACCTCAGTGGTTGGGAAGATGTTGGAGGTTATGGAGTACTTGGTGACACAGGAAAAGATAGGACATTAGCATGGTTTTCTTAAAGGATTATCTTGCCTGATGAACCTGTTGGAATTCTTTGAGGAGATTACAAGTGGGATAGATAAAGTGGATGTAATGAATGTTGTATATTTGGACTTTCAGAAGGCATTTGACAAGGTGCCACAAATGAGGCTGTTTACCAATTTAAGAGACCAGGGTTTATAGGAAAGTTACTAAACATGATTCGAGCATTGGCTAATTGGGAGAAGGCAGCGAGTGGGAATAGAAGAATCCTTTTCTGGTTGGCTGCCACTGACTAGTGGTGTTCTTTGGGGGTCAGTGTTGGGACCACTTCTGTATGTCTATGATTTAGGTGTTGGAATTGATGCCTTTGCTGCCATGTTTGCAAATGATACAAAGATTGGTGGAGGGGCAGAGAGTATTGAGGAAACAGGTAGGCTGTAGCCTGACTTAGATTGGATGAATGGGCAAGAAAGTGCTGAATCAAATTCAAAGTTGCAAAATGCACGGTCATGCACTTTGGTAGTAAAAATAAATGTGCAGACTATTTTCTAAATGGGGAGAAAATCCAAAAATCTGAGATGCAAAGAGACTTGGGAGTCCTTGTGCAAGACACCCTAAAGGTTAACTTGCAGGTTGAGTTGGTGGTGAAGAAGGCAAATGCCATGTAAGCATTCATTTCAAGAGGTCTAAAGTATAAGAGCAGGGCTGTGATGCAAAGGCTTTATAAAGCACTGGTGAGGCCTCACCTTGAGTATTGTGAACAGATTTGGGCTCCTGATCAAAGAAAGGATGTGCTGGCATTGGAGAGGATTCAGAAGACGTCCACAAGGATGATTCTGGGTATGAAAAGGTTATCATTGGTTATGGCTCTGGGTCTGAACTTGTTGGAATTTAGAAGGATGAGTGGGATAGAAGGTCGTCCATCTAAAACAGAGCTGTGGAGAAGTTTCTTTAGGCAGAGAGTGGAGAATTTGTGAAGTTTGTTACCACAGGCAGCTTGTGGAAGCCAGGTTATTGAGAGTATTTAAGACAGAATTTGATAGGTTTTTCACTGGACACGGCCTCAAAGCTTATAGTGAGAAGTCCAGAGACTGGGACTGAGGAGGGGAACAAGGGATCAGTGATGATTGAATGATAGAGCAGATTTGATGGGCCAGATGGCCAAGTTGCCTAATTCTGCTCCTATGTCTTATGGTAGAGAGGGGGAGAGGGAGGGAGGGGGGGGGAGAGAGAGAGAGAGAGAGATTGATTCCACTGGTCATCGTTGATCATGGATGTTGCATCCTAGCTGTCTGTATACAGTTGATGCAGAAACCAGTACACAAGCCTGGGCATGATGATATGGAGAACAAGCAGTTGCCCACACAGCAGGCTCTTCCTCTCTATTCATCTGATGAATCAAAAGGAATGGCAGAGCCTGATACGGTTTGGCACCAATAATGTCACTTGATGTGCCAGTCAGCTTTGAACTCAACAATGCACAGCCTTCAGGTTTTTCCCCCTGGATTTACTCCCAAAGCCTTCTCAATGAGTTGGTGTATCCACAAGGCAGTGGAGTTCTGAGATCAGAGGTTTGTTTCTCCTAGCTGAGCTGCGGACCACAGCTGATGAGGCCCATTTGCCTGAAGCAGTTGGTTTTAAGGTGCCAGTAACCCACCTTTGCCCCTTCTCCTGTCAGTAGAAATGGTTCCGCTGGCTTTGTAGCTAAGCCACATTTGAAAGCCAAGAACTGGACTTGGCTGTCAAAGGCTATTTGACAACCATGCCATTGGGAGCATTTAATAGGTACTGTGAATTTATCTCACACCCCTTGGCTATGACAACTTTCAGGAACCAAGTGCAGCTTGTTAACCAGAGGGAGGTAAACTTGAAAAAGCAAGTAACAGAAAGTCTGTGGAGAGGAAGGCAAATGTGATGTTAACATTCATTTCAAAGGGACTAGGTTATAAAAGCAAGGATGTAACCTTGAGACTTTATAAAACACTGGTGAGGTCTCACTCGAAGTACTGTGTGCAATTTTGGGCCCTTTAGAAAGGATGTAAAGGTTCAGGAAAATGATTCTAGGATTAAACAGATTGACATATGAAGAGCGTTTGATGGCTCTGGGCCTCTGTTCACTGGAATTCAGAAGAACGAGGGATGGTCTAATTGGAACCGATCATATGCTGAGAGGCCTTGATAGAACGGATAAGGAGAGAAAGTTTCCTGTGGTGGGAGAGTCTAAGACCAAAGGACACAGCTTCAGAATAGAGTGGCATCCTTTTAGAATGGAGATGAGGAGGAATTTCTTTAGCCAGAGAGTGGTGAATCTGTGGAATTAGTTGCCACAGGCAGCGGTGGAGGCAAAATCTTTACAGATATTTAAGGCAGAGATTGACATATTCTTGATTGGTCACAGCATGAACATGAAGGGACACAGGGAGAGAAGGCAGGAGATTGGGGCTGAGAGGGAAATGGATCAGTCATGATGAAAAGGCAGAGCCAACTCGATGGGCCAAATGTCCTAATTCTCCTCCTATGGTCTTATGGTCTAAAAACAATTGTTCAAGAACTGTTGGGTTAAGAATAATGATCTTAAATAAGAGGCAAACACATTCAGAAACTAGAAGTAAAAGCAGATTTGGGGCAGCATGTTAGCATAACACTAACACTGTTACAACACCGGCAACCCAGGTTCAATTCCTGTCATTGTCTGTAAGGTGTTTGTACATTCTCCCCATGACTGCGTGGGTTTCCTCCTGGTGCTCTGGTTACCTCCCACAGTCCAAAGACCTTTGGGCTTTGAGGAAATAATAAGCAGGATAGGCAAAAGATAACTCAAAAGCCCTTTGACAAGGCGCTGCACATGAGGCTGCTTAGTGAGATAACAGCCGATGGTATTGCAGGAAGGATACTAACATGGCTAGGGCTTTGGCTCATTGGCAGGAGGCAAAGAGTGGGAATAAAGGGAGCCCTTCTGGTTGGCTGCTAGTGACTAGTGGAGTTCCACAGGGGTCTGTGTTGGAATCATTTCTTTTTACAATGTATATCAGTGGATTTAGATAATGGCTTTGTGGCCAGGTTTGAAGACAATATAAAAATAAGTGGAGGGGCAGGTAGTGTTCAGGAAGCCGGGGAGCTGCAGAAGGTCTTCAACAGATTAGGAGACTGGGCAAAGAAGTGGCAGATGGAATACTGCGTCAGGAAGTATATGGTTATGTACTTTGGGAGAAGGAATAAAAGCATTAACTATTTTCTGAATGGGGAGAAAATTCAAAACTCCAAGATGCAAAGGGACTGGGAGTTCTTGTGCAGGATTCTCTAAAGGTTAATTTGTGGTGATGAAGGCAAATGCAATGTCAGCATTCATTTCTGGAGGACTGGAATATAAAAGCAAGGATGTAATGCTGAAGTTTTTAAAGGCACTGATGGGGCCTCACGGAGTATTGTGAGCAGTTTTGGGTATCTTTTCTAAGTAAGGACATGTTAACATTGGAGAGGGTTCAATGGAGGTTCAGGAAAATTATTCTGGGATTGGTATGCTTATCATATAAGGAGTGTTTGATGGCTCTGGGTCTGTACTCATTGGAATTTAGAAGAATAGGGGGACCTCATTGAAACCTGTCAGATTTTGAAAAGGCTTCTGTAGAGCAGATGTGCGGAAGATGTTTCCTGTAGTGGGGGAGTCTAGCACGAAAGGGCACAGCCTCTGAATAGAGGGGTGTTCATTTAGAATGGAGATGAGGAAGAGTTTTGTTAGCCAGAGGGTGGTAAATCGGTGGAATTCATTGCCAGGTTATTGACTGTATCTAAGGTGGAGGTTAATAGATTCTTGATAAGTTTGGGCATGAAGGTTTATGGAGATAAGGCTGGGGAATGAGGTTGAGAGGAAAATGGATCAGCCATGATCAAAGAGTGGAACAGACTCGATGGCCCAATTCTGCTCCAGTGCGTTATGTCTTATAAGTTACTAGGTAAATTGGTCACGTGGCTGTAATTGGGCTGTGCGGGATTGTTGGGCCAGAAGGGCTGTTACTGCTCTGAATCTCTGAATAAAATTTTAAAGTAAAATAAATTTACCAGTGGTGGAGCAAAAGAAAATCTGTGACTACAAAAGCGAAATATGATATTGTAATTACAGAGCTCAGGGCAAAGAATGATTAGCTACTGAAAATTAAAAGCCCATGGGATGAAAGGAACATAGACTTCAATTAATCTGTCATCGTGTAACTGCAAGAAAATTTTCCAATTAACAATGTGGAAGATGTACACAACTAACTTTTTTCTTTACTATCTCCTTCACAGGTTCATATTATGGTGAATCAGAACAGCGTTAAGTTGATTGTGGACTGTCAAGAGATCGAAGAGAAGCAGGCAAATCCTCCTGGCAATATATCAACCAGTGGATATGAAAATTTCGGGAAAGTGGCTAAAGCCAGAGGTCCAAAGGGCAAGTCTGCTGCTGTAAGTCACAATCACACCAAACTGTAAATCCAGAAAACCCAATTACACCAAGCTAGAAATCCAGAAAAATACACAGCAAAATACTGGAGCATCTCAGCAGTTCAGGCAGGGAAATAAACTGTCAAACTTTTGGGCCGAATCCTGATGAAGAGTCTCAACCTGACACATTGGCTGCTAATTCCAAGCTTCCTGTCTTTAGTGTGTGCTGCTGCTGTACTGTAATGTAAATTTCAGTGTTAAAAGCATTGGGTGACAGGCTGAAGATACAGTGCATCTCTACCAGAGGGTGTGTAAGGTGCTCCTTCCCTCCACGAGCCTGCAGGTCGCCCTTGAGCAATCCGCTTAGCCTCCCGATCAGGGTCACGTGAAGCCATGGGAGTAGGTGGTGGATGGTCAGATGAGCAGCTGGCGCAGATCCCAAGACCACGATATGTGACCACTGACAGATGTTAGACAATCTCTGAAGATGTTCCAATATGTCAATCCGTGGCCTCCTCTTGGGGCTGAGGCCAGCCCCAGGGTGGAGGAACAAGAACTTATCTTTCGTCAGGGTACCCTCCAACCTGATGGTATGACTATCGATTTCTCCTTCCAGTGAACAATCCCCCCCCCCCACCCCTTTCCTCTAATCCCCACTCTGACCTTTCACTTCTTCTCGCATGCCTATTACTTCACCCTGGGTTCCGTCCTCTTTCCTATTCTCCTATCATCTCTCCTACCAGATTCTCTGTTCTCCAGCCCTTGGCTTTTCCCACTCAACTGGCTTCACCAATCACCTTCCAGCTAGTCTCTTTCCCCTCTCCCCATCTTTTTACTATGTATCGTCCCCCTTCCTTCTCAGTCCTGAAGAAAGTGTCAGCCCAAAACTGCTTTGACATTTCCATCGATGCTGCCTGACCTGCTGAGTTCCTCCAACAATTTGTGTGTGAATCTTTGAAGAATATTGATAATGTCTGGGGTCACCAATTTTGTGGAGACACTGCACAGAAAAAGGCAACGGCAAAACATTTTTAGAAAAGTTTGCCAAGAACAATCATGGTCAAAGACCATACTCACACGTCATATGACACGGGCACATAATGATGGTCATGAATAGCATTTATCTCCAGATTTCATTGCTCCAGCCCATATGGATTCACACTTACTATTATATTTAATGCTCAGATGTCAGCAAACCCTCACGGCCATAGTCTTACATTTTGTTTCTTAACAATTGTGGAAACTTAAATGACATCTGAGGGAAGTTAGGTCTTTTCTCCTTACCTTCAGTTTCAGATTCAATACCTACAGAGAATCCATCAGTGATTGATATCAGATGGCAGGTTTGCTCCCTCCCATACTGAAATCTTCTTCATGACTCTCATTTCTCCCTGTGGCTCACGCTGTATTAGCCTAGAATTCCTGGTGGCCAACTATTTCAAATCCTATCCCCATACCAGCTGCGGCATGTCAGTCCATGACCACCTCTTCTCCCACGATGGAAGGTGGAGGAGCAACAGCTTATATTCATTCTAGGTAGCCTCCAACCTGAATATCAATGTTACCTTCCTGTAATTTTTACCCCTTCCTCTCTTCTATTCCCCAATCTGGTTCTTAACTCACTTGCCAGTCACCACTCCCTGTTGCCCCTCCACTCCCCTTTCTCCCATGCTCCACTCTCCTCTCCAATCAGATTCCTTCTTTTCCAGCCCTTTACCTTTTCCAGTTATCACTTCCCAGTTTCTTGCTTCTTTCTGCTTAACCACCACCCACCCCCCCAGCAATCTGGCTTCACCTCTTGTCTCCATCCCCTTCTTACTCTGGCACCCTCTCCCTTCCTTTTCAGTTCTGATGAAGGTTCTCCGCACAAAATGTCAACTGTTTATTCCCCTCCGTAGATGCTGCCTGACCTGCTGGGTTCCTCCAGCATTTGTGTGTGTTGCCCAAGAATTTGAGATGTTACCTTCAGGAAATTGGAACATCTAGAATAAGAATAAAGGCTGGATTAGGGTTTGGAATTGTTATTTTCCTTATAGTTTAACTTTCATTCTCTTGCTTGTACTTTTATATAATTACCAAGATGCCGGTGAACAGTTAAGGCATAGTTGCTTCTGTATTTTCGTAGAAGCTTCTTCATTTTCAGTAGCAGGTGTCATACCACTGGAATCTGACTCTTCTTGTAGGTTAATTGTTATCAGAGGAATTTTTGTTGCCTCAAGTTTGACAATGAGGCGACCAGGACAGCTTTTTCTTTCTTTTTTTTTTGTTCTCCTTGCTTGGCTCCTCTTTCTTGTTCATTTTCTGCTCCGTATCTCTTCAACTTAAGCAACGAGTTTTCAGCCTCATTCTTCACTTTGGATCGTATAGGTATCAAGATGCAACGCAACTCTACAATTCTCTACCCTTTTTATCAAAGCCTTCTTGCTTTGTCTCTTCACTGTTAGCTCTCTCAGTATCCACAGATAAAACCAAGAGGAGCTTGAACGAGATGGAGCAGACCTACAGTTGTGCCTCTATGCATTAGTGGTAATGGGTGGTGATATTATATGTGTAGAAATTTTTTAGATTAGATTATCTTCATTTGTCACACCAAAGCATATAGTGGAATTGTCATTTGCATCAATCACTAACACAGTCTGAGATGTGCTTGACAGACCACAAGTGTCACCGTGCTTCCAGTGCTGAAATAGAATATAGAATAGTACAACACAGGCCCTTCAGCCCACAATGTAGTGCCAACCCTTAAACCTACTCTAAGGTGAATCTGACCCCTCCCACCTAGCCCTCTAGTTTTCTGTTATCCATGTACCTATTCAAGAGTCTCCTAAAAGCTGCGAATATATCTGCCTCTACCACCACCCATGGCAGGGAGTTCCACCCACCCATCACTCACTTAGCTCTGACATCCCCCTTATACTTTCCTCCAATCATCTTAAAACTCTGCCATTTGTCTTAGCCATTTCTGCCCTGGAAACTCGATCTATGGCGCTTATCATCTTGTATACCTGTCCTCACCGTATTAAAGCGTATGTCTTTTCAACGTGGGACAAAACCGAGCACCCAGACGAAACCCATGGGGAACACGTACAAACTCCTCACAGAGAGAGTCAGGAGTTGAACCCTAATCGTCAGCGCTGTAAAGCATTACGCTGGCTTACGTTACTGTACCGTCCTTTTATTTCACAGCACAACATGTTCCTTTCCTGAATTCCCCACCAACATCCACTTTCAACGTTTTATAATGTTGTGATCAGAACTGCATACAATACTCCAAAGGTGGACTAATCAATGCTGCAATTTGGGGCACCACGGTGGTGTAGAGGTGAGCTGGATGCTGTTAGGGCTCACGGTGTCAGAGTGTGGAGTTCATTTCCATCGTTTGTAAGGAGTCTGTACATCCTCCTCATGACTGCATGGGTTTTCTCCAGGAGATCGCTTCCTTCCACACAGTCCAAGACCATATGGTTTAATAGGTTAATTCACCTACTAGAATTGTAAATTGACTTGTGATTAGGCTAGGTTTAAATAGGTAGGTTGCTGGGCAATGCAGCTCCTTGGACTGGAAGGGGCTATTCTGCACTGTATCTATAAATAAATACATTTTATAGAGCTATAACAACTGTGTTTGATGTCATTAAAATAATTTTTATCTCTCTCAATTCTAGTTTGAGATCCAAAGTTTTGACATCATCTGCAGTCTGGGTTGGGCCACGAGAGACAAATGCTGTGACATCCCATCTATGGTAAGTAGCTGCTAACATGCAAGCAACAGAATCTGGTTACTTGCTGCCATTTCTGTTTTCTACAGACCAAAATTATCCTAATCTGATCTCTGACTCCCCTACAAACCTATCCTTAAACCCTAACCTGACACCTAATTTCCCTCTCTGTCCCTGAAACCATCCCTCTTGCCTGGGCAGTACGATATGGGGAGCAAGCTGTTGCCCAGGTAGCAGGCAACCCCTCTCCGCACAGCTGCTGAATCTAAAGGAATGGCAGAGGCCAACACACTGTGGCACCAGCAGCATCACAGAAGTTGCCAGTCAGGATTGAGCTCAATGCCTTAGGGACTCCAGGTCTGGACTTTTCCTCCCATTTTATTCCCAAAGCTTTCCCCATGAGAGTATCTGGTGGCAAGCCAGCAGAGATTTGAGATCAGAGTTTTCCTTCTCCTCGGTGAGCTGCCAACCACAGCTGATGAGACCCATTTGCCTGAAGCAACTGGTTTTAAGGTGCCAATACCTGGCTTTGCCCCTTCTCTTGTCATTAGAAACTGTTCCTCTCAGGCTTAGTAGCTAAGCCACTCGTGAAGGCCAGGAGCTAGACTTGGTTGTCAGAAGCTACTTAAGTTACATGCCACTGGGAGCGTTTAATAAGTAGTGGGAACTTATCCTCACTGCCACCCCCTATCTCAGCTATAACACTCTTAAGGAAGCTTCCCTGTGTACTAACTGTGAGGCACAATCTCGATGGAAACCACCGTCTTGGCGCCATCTTGAGCAGAAGCGAGAAGAGGAATTGGCTGTCAGTGGCATAATTGTCATTGATTCGGTGATAGTGTTGACCTCAGTCTTTTCCTTGTGGCTAAGGATGACTTGATTCTGTGGCTTTGTAAGTGATTAAAGCATTATGGAGGATCCGCAGACTCAGGCACAGGCAGAGCGGGGATGAAGCTAACTGATGGGTCGTCTAGCATTATGCATGCTTCTTCAAGTGGTTGTTTGACTCACTCGTGATCCCATGCGTTCCACTTGATTGATTATTTTTGTGAAACTTTCTGTCTTGCAATGCTTAATGCCATAATTGGATGGTGTCTATTTTATTTTACAGCGAGATGAGGCAAAGTGCCCGCCCCTTCCTCATGCCTGCACGTGTTCTCAAGATAGCATTGGGCCTCCAGGACCACCCGGACCAGCTGTAAGAAAATATTTGTTTATTTCTCGTCCTCCTTATATTATCAGAAGATCTCACATAATCCTGACGATACATGGGAAGACAGAGAGGGTGTGGGCGGAGGGGAGAGGGAGAGAGAGCATGGGGCAAAGAGACAGTGGGGAGAGATTTCCAACACAATTATCATGAGAAATGTCTTGTAAAAATTTCTAGACAGAAAAAGATATAGCATTCAACTTAACTTACATTTAAACAGGGAGAGTATTAACTATAATAGTTCTATAGTTAAATAAAATGAATATATTGATACAGCAGTTTTAGACATAAAGTATGTCTGCAGTTATTAATTGTCCTGCTGTGTAAAGAAATAGACTTCCGTCTAACATATCAAACTTACTATTTCAAGTGTTCCCTTTACTGGCAATCTTTATGAGCCGGGGTAAGAGAGAGAAAAATAAAAACTGAATGATTTCGTGATGTTTTCTCTCATTGACAGGGTCAAGTTGGTAGCAAAGGACCAAGAGGAGAAAGAGGCTTAAATGGATTAACTGTAGGTATTTTTTTTAAAAAAACTTCTATCTTTCTTTTCATCTCTCTGCTTCAGATACCAAATGATGCTGACTTTAGTTCCAGGGTACTCAGGAGTCTTCTGTGTTGTATTAGAATGCATATTTGTTATTTTCTTTGCAGTTTAACAATTTATTCCTGCTTGTATTTTATATAACTTCCAATATACATATAACTATTTAGTATGCTCCTTAGTGGTCACAGTATGTATATACAAATGCTCAGTGTGTCCTCTTGTGGTTACAGTTCTTTGTGTCATTCTGGGAGCTTCTCTGGTACTGCAAAATCTGAATAGGGGCTAAACGATTGGTCAACTCTTATATGAAAATTTGAATAGAATGTCTCTTATCTATGGGGAATAAGAAGAGATGTTCCCATTATTGCCCTAATCCAATTCTTTTTGTTCTGTTAGCTCTTAATAAACCAATTGTAAAGCAAAAGGTTTTGTGCCTCTCTCCTGACTTCTGAAACAACTTTGGATTAAAAACATCAGATTCCAGCATCTGGTATCTTGACGTTGAGCATCAACAGACAATTTTATCTCAGCTAACTTTACCACCCAGTTCCATGTAACTGTAGCTGATTGATATCACTGATAACCTAAGAACTTGGTTTAATAATCTAATTGCAAATCCCAATCCTTCTACGATAGCTATGAACTTAACTTCAGCCAATAATCTGGATTTTGGAGAAATCTAAGCATGCCCACAACTTACTAAACCTAACTCCCTGTGTCTTTGGATCTTATGTTATCTGCCCTATGTGTGACTCCAGATCCACTGGCATGATTAACTTCGACCTGCCTCCTGAATATAGCTGAGTGCGCTATTCAGTTGTACGTGACATACCTTCTCCACTGCAAATAGATATGACCAGTGACTACCAACCTTGTCAGCAAAGGCCAAATCTTGCAGAATGAATACCAAAAATACAAATCCCAGCTCAGCCAAAGATTCAAATTTTAGTAGGAAGAGCCTAAAGCATTGTTGAGGATCTCTACCACCTATCCCGCAATCGCTTTGATCCACTACCATCAGGAAAGAGGTACAGGAGTATCAAGACTAGAACTTCCAGACCGGTAACAGCTTCTTCCCTCAGGTTGTGAAACTAATGAATATCCTGTCACCAACAAGGTCTCGTCACTAGGACAACGAGGTGTTTACTGTACCGAAGAGTTCACCTTACTCCATGCATTTTGAATAATATTTTATTAATCTATTTGTAGATATAATATATTCTGTTTTATGCACTGTGTGTGGTATATGTTGTGTAGGTGGACCATGGCTTCATTTGGTTATATATATGTACAGTTAGACAACAATAAGCTTGGACTTGAACTGAACCAGTATGTCAATTAATGTTATACAGAGGCAGATGTGGTTTCTAATCTTCCTCCATAATTCAGTGGTGTGAAGTTTCAGACATAGTGGAGGCAGGAACCGTAACCACACTTAAAAGGCATCTAGGCAGCTGCTTGAATGATTAGGGCATAGATGGATGTGGAATTAAAGATGGAAAGTAGGATTGGAAAAGATAGGTGTGATGGTCAGATTGACATGATGGGCTGAAAGGCCTGCTTCACTGTTGTCCAACATTGACTCCATAGAGTCATTCTCATAGGGCATCAAGTTCATACTGAACTCTTCTTCTACCCAGTCCCACTAACTCGCCCTGACACCATAGCCCTCCATACCCCCTCCATCTATATACTTACCCAAATTTGCCTTCAGTGTTAAAAATCAAACCTGCATCCACCACTTCTGCTGGCAGTTCATTCCACACTTTCATCATCCTCTGAATGAAGTTCTCATGTTTCCTTAAACATTTCACCTTTCACTCTTAACCCCTGGTTCTAGACTCATCTAACTTCAGTGGGAAAAGCATGCATTTTCCCTATCAATACCCCTCATATTTTTGTATACTTCTGTCAAACCTCCTTTCATTCTCCTATGCTCCAAGGAATAAATTCCTAACTGTTTCCTATTACTCAGACCCTCAGGTCTTGGCAACATCCTTGTAAATTTTCTCAATACGCTTTCAACCTGATTGATATCTTTCCTGTAGCTAGCCATCCAGAACTGGACACTGGACGCAAATTAGGCCTCACCAATGTTTTATACAATTTCAACATAACATCCCAACTCCCGTACTCAATACATTGATTTATAAAAGCCAGTGTTACAAAGGCAACATATTTTCTACATCAGGGGTGTCAAACTCATTTTAGGTCACGGGCCGGATTGGGCAAAATGCAGCTTCATGCGGGCCGGATCAGTCGGGCACGTGTGAACGCAGCTTTCATTGCCTCCGTTTTTTCAGCCTGTTCTCATGTGTCTCAGTCTCTGCTATAACTACAAAGTGTTTCACTTCACAAATTCCGTTTCTTATGAAGAAGACTGCTGAGCAAGCATTATTTTTATGATTGGTATTAACTTACAATCATAGGCTTCATATCGCCAGGCCATTAATAATTAAAATAATAGATCTATCTAAAATGATCTCGCGGGCCGGATATAATTGTACGCCGGGCCGGATATGGCCCGTGGGCCTTGAGTTTGACATCACTGTTCTACATGATCCATGGAGTGGAATCTGTAATTGAGGCTCCTATCTTCCCCATTCATTGAACCTAGAACTAAGATCAGGAGAAACATCTTCACCCAGAATATGGTGAGCCCTTTGAATTCTCTACCACAGAAGGCTGTGAAGACCAAATCACAAATTACACCCAGTAGCCACTTTATTAGAATACTCCTGAACCTAATAAAGGGGCCATTGAACATATGTTCATAGACTTCTGCTGTTGTAGTCCATCCACTTCAAGGTTTAATTTGCCATGTGTTCAGAGATGCTTTTTGGCACACCACTGTTATAATACATGGTTATCTGAGCTACTGTCGCCTTCCTGTCAGCTTGAACCACTTTGGGCATTCTCCTGACCTCTCTCATTAACAAGGCATTTTTACCCACAGCAGTGCTGCTCACGGGATGATTTTTGTTTCTCACACCATTCTCTATAAAACTCTAGAGACTGTTGTGTGCACAAATCCTAGGAGATCAGCGGTTTCTGAGATACTCAAACCACCCCATCTGGCACCAACAATCACTCAAAGTCACTTAAATCAAATTTCTTCCCCATTCTGATGTTTGGTCTGAATAATAACTGAACCTCTTGACCACGTCTACATGCTTTTATGCATGGAGATACTGCTACATGATTGGCTGATGAGATATTTGCATTAATGAGCAGGTGTATGGATATACCTAATAAAGTGGCCCCTGAGTGTAGAACAGTACTGGCCCTTCAGCCCAGGATGTTGTGCCAACATTATAGCCTACTCCATGCGCAATATAACCCTTTCCTCCTACATAGCCCTCCATTTTATATCATCCATATGCCAATCTAAAAGTTACTTAAATGTCTCTATGAACATCCTGCAGGGCGTTCTACACATACCACCACTGTGTAAAAAGAACTTAACTCTGATATCCCCCCCCCCCAACACTTTCCTCCAATCACCCTAAAACTGTGCCCCTTGTATTAACCATTTCTGCCCTGGGAGAAGGTGGAAATTCATCATCAGTTTCTCTGGACATCATCGGGAGAAGAGAAGAACAGAGTTACACCACTGATTAGCTAATGGATGAGGCATTAGACCAATCTAAGGTTGCTGTCTTCACTGGAGGCCGAATACAGCTGTCCTGGGAGTTGGAGCTCTGCGTATGAGCATGCGTGTTTAGGTGGTGGGAGGGAGGAGTGAGCCTTTGTTGTTTTGTTGTGCTCTGTGTTGTTCTGCTGAGCATCGTGGTGTGCTGCGTTGGCACCGGACTGCGTGCTGACCCTTGTGGGCTGCCCCCAGCACAGACACATTCACTGTACGTTTCAATGTACTGAGAGGGGGATCTCATTGAAATCTCTTGAATGTTGAAAGGCTAGATGGAGGATGTTTCCTTGGGTTAAAGAGTTTAGGACCAGAGGGCACAGCTGCAAAATAGAGAGGCGTCCATTTAGAACAGAGATGAGGAGGAATTTCCTTAATCAGAGGGTGGTGAATCTATGGAATTCATTGCCACAGGCAGCTGTGGAGGGCAAGACATTGGGTACATTTAAAGTGAAGGTAGATAAAAGCAGAGGGCATGAAAGGTTACGGAGAAAAGGCAGGAGAATGATGTTGAGAGGGAAATGGGTCAGCTATGATGAAATGGTAGAGTAGACTCGATGGGCCGGATGGCCTAATTCTGCTTCAATATCTTATGGTCTTAAGTGTAATAAATAAATCTGAATCTCTCTCAGTGAGATGTAAAAGATTTCACAATGCTGTCCAAAGGAAAGTCAGCTATTCCCTTTGGCGGCCTGGCTGATATTTATTCCCTAATTAAGTTCATGAAAACAAAACAACTATTTGCTTGTAGCAGAACAAGTTCAAGTTTATTGTCATTCAACTGTACACATGTGTACCACTGAATGAGATAATATTCTTCTGGGCCATGGTGAACAACACAGTACATAAAAATCACACGCAACATTTCAAATTATATTACCATAAATAAACTAACAAAAAATTATATTGCAGAAGATTGACAATTAGCATAAGATGCATTTGTGACACAAGTCACAATGTATACAGTACACTGGTGCTTCATACCCGATGTGGCAGGGAATTCAGTAGTCTCACAGTTTGGGGAAGAAGCTACTTCCCATCTTGATAGTTTTTGTCCTAATGCTACAGTTCCTCCTACCTGATGGTGGTGGGGGGGGGGGGTTCAAAGAGATTGTGGGATGGATGGGAAGGGACTCTTGACAATTCTAAGGACCCTGCGTACACTGCGCTACTGATAAGTATCTCGGAAGGTTGGAAGAGAGACTCCGCAGTCCTTGCAATCCTTGGTGGGGTCTTGCACTTAGCTGCCTTAGAATTCCCGTACCAAGTGGTGGTGCAGCTGCAGCTCTACGGTGCTCTGTAAAAATTGGTTGGGGAGGGTGTCGGGGAGCCTTGCTTGCCTCAATCTGTTCAGGAAGTGGAGATGCTGCTGGGCTTTCTTGACTAAAGTAGTGGCGTAGAGCAACCAGGTGAAATCATCTGTGACGTGTACTCCCAGAAAATTGGTGCTCCTGAGTTTCTTTGTGGAGGAGCCTTTGAGTGTGAATCGATTACAGCATTTTCTCACAATAGAAGCCAATCAGTGAACTCAACACAGATCATGGATTGATTCTGGTTCTGTTCAGCATTGATTGACATACTTTCCTCCTGAGCCATTAGAATTTCAATGCACTTGATGGATAGCTGGGTGAAATTTATGCATGTTTGCTTTGGATCAATTTATGCAATTATGTAATGGATACAGATGGCTGCAATAACAACAACAGATTTATTTTTGTTTGCCATTCAGAATTCAAAAATAATAAAATTCTTAACTATCTTTCCACAGGGTCCGTCAGGTCCTCGTGGTGAGCCAGGTCCTCCCGGTCCACAAGGACTGCCAGGTCCTCAGGGTCCGAATGGACTGTCACTCCCAGGAGAACCAGTAAGTCTTCTTTCCTATTCCTACCTCACTTAGAGATTGTTGGCAGTTTATGATGTTGTCAACTGATTAAATCTGCATTATTGTATCAATGCCATTACTTGTAATAGAGTTTGCTTTCAAACCTCACCAGCCTTGGAAGGATATTACAATCTTTGTTGATGTCGCAAATGTTCAAATTGAAATATTGTCCAGAAATTCAAATGTGTGGCTGCACATTTTTCTGTGATAAAATGTTGATGAAATATAAATTTTGAATGAAAATTGAGGACTTATTGTGTGGCTTGTGAAGACCACAATTTCAATTTTGTATTTGTCCATTTTCATGTTGACTAATGGGTGGAGAATTACAACCATACACTGGGCATTCAGAATCAGATCTAGCCTACCTACCATCAAAGTTGTACAGTATGTACAGAGCAGTGCCAGAGAAAAAAGCCAATCACATCATAAATGATCCCACCACCCTGCCTATGGACTATTTGTTCCATTCTCACCAGAGGAGAGGCTGAGTAGTATCCACACCAGGGCTATCCAACTCAAAAATAGTTGCTTTCCCCAAGCAATAAGGCTGACTAACACCTCCATTCACTAACCAACCCCTCCACGCCCCAACCACCACTACTTTATCATTTCATATCCCTCACCTTCTGTACACACCCCTGTGCCTGCCATCAGTTTATGGACATACAATCAGTCTACATATAGAAGCTATCTTATGTATTTATATTTATTGTGTTTTTTTTATTATTCTGTTCTTTATTATTTTTTTTCTGTTCTGCATTGGATCCAGAGTAACAATTATTTCATTCTCCTTTACATTGGTGTGCTCAAAATGACATTAAACTGTATCGAATCTTGAATATTTGTTTTGTTGCAGCAGTCCAGTACATAAACATTTACTGTAAGCTACAAAGAACCCAGAACAGTACAGCACAGAATAGACGCTTCAGCCCACAATGCTGTGAGACCTTTTAACGTCAATCTAACCATTCCCTGCTACATAGTCCTCCATTTTTCTAAATGCCGCTAATGTATTTGCCTCTGACACCACCCTGACAAGGTGTTCTGCACACTCAACACTCTGTATAATGAACTTGCTGCTGATACCCCCTGTGCTTTCCTCCAATTGCCTTAAGATTATGACCCCTTTCTATTAGCCATTTCCACCCTGGATAAAAGTCTCTGCCTGTCTACTCAATCCATGGCTCTTATTTTCTTGTATAACTTTATCAAGATATCTTCCATCCTCCTCTGCTCCAAAGAGAAAAGCTCTTTTCTGTAGAAATCCTTCCTACAATTATATGTGTGTGTGTCCCCAACCAGAGGCTGGCGCAGTGCCACCAGCCTAACTAAGATAGCTCAAAGTTCAAAGTAAATTTATTATCAAATTACATATATGTCACCAGATACAACCCTGAAAGTCATTTTCATGTGGGGTTATGCAATAAATCCACAATGAAATAATAACCATCATAGAATCAATAAAAGACCACACCAACCTGGGTATTCAACCAGTGTGCAAAAGAGAACAAATTGTGCAAATACAAAAATAAAGAAATAATAAATACGTAAACAGATAGATAGGTAAATAAGTGATAGATATTGAGAATGTGAGATGAAGAGTCCTTGAAAGTGAGTCCATTGTTTCTGGAAAACTTTCAATGATGGGGCAAATGAAGTTGAGTGAATATATCCCCTTTGGTTTAAGAGCTTGATGGCTGTGGAGTAATAACTTCTCCTGAATCTGGTGCTCTGAGTCCTGAGGTTCCTGTACCTTCTTCCTGATGGCAACAGTGAGAAGAGAGCATGACCTGTGTGCTGGGGATTTCTGATGATTGCTGCTTTCCTGCAACAATGCTCCATGTAGATGTGTTCAGTGATGGGGAGAGCTTTATCCACAATGGACTGGACCAAATCCACTACTTTGTAGAATTTTCCATTCAAGGGCATTGGTGTTTCCATACCAGGCTGCTCCACCATCCCTCTATAGAGGTTTGCCAAAGTTTCAAATGTCTTGCCAAATCTTTGCAAACACAAGGAAGTAGAGGCACTGTTGTGCTTTCTTCATAACTGCACTTACATGTTGGGCCCAGGACAGTTCCTCCAAAATGATTACACTGAGGAAGTTACAGCTGATGACCGTCTCCCCCACTGATCCTCCAATGCCTGCTTGCACTTAAACTGTCTATACCGCTAATACATTTGTATACCTCTATCAAATCTCCCTTCATTCTCCTACACTTCAGGGAATACAGACCTACCCCCTTCTCCCTCTGGTCCTCCTCCCTGTCCCGATCTTCTATGGTCTTCTACCCTCGCCTGTCAGATTCCCCCTTCTCCAGCCCTTTATCTCTTTCACCAATCAACCTCCCACCTCTTTACTTCACCCTTCCAGATTCATCTATTACCTACCAACTTGTACTTCTTCCACCCCTCCCCCCAGCTTCTTGCTTTGACTTCTCATCTTTTCTTTCCAGTCCTGATGAAGGGGCTCAACCCAAAACGTCAACTGTTTACTCTTTTCTGTAGATGCTGCCTGGCCTGCTGAGTTCCTTCAGCATTTTGTGTGTGATCCTCTGGATTTCCAGCATCTACAGAATTTCTCATGTCACCCTTAACCAATTCTGTCTTTCCCTATGTACCTTGAATGTAGTGAGTTGCAAATAGATTTTAAAACAAAATTGGCTTCAGGGTGGATTTTACAGTATGTCGAGTCGTTGCTCCATCCACTGCAAAAGAAAAATGTTTTGCTGCCTTAGGCTTTTTAGCAACTTTGTAAGGTAGAGTTTGGCAGGGTCTTGACTACTTTACCCCTGAGCTTCAGTTAATCTTTCAACAATCTGCTACTTCATCCATGGCTCTGCTCCATGGGCTTTGAGGCTTTAGTGAGACAAGATCTGTTGGCAATGAAAGACACAAGTGAAAGCCGGGCCAACAAACTAATCTCAAAGATCAGAGCGGCTTATTCTGATTGCTAACTTCTCACAAGTGTAGCAATAATAATTTAGGTACAAACTGGCTTGCCTAAAGTGACCATATACGTTAACTAGAATCAGGTTTAATATCACTGGTATATGTCACGAAATCTGTTTAGCAGCAGAAGCACATTGCAATGCATAATAATGAACACTATAAGTTACAGTAGTAAATAAATATAAATAAATAAAATGAATATGAATACATAATAAAATAAATAAATATGTGTGTGTAAAAATTAAGTGAGTGCTGCAAAAAACAGAGGAAAAATAGTGAGGCAGTTCATTGGCCACTCAGAAATCTGATGGCTGAAAGGAAGAAGCTGTTCCTAAAGTATTGAGGGTGTATCTTCAGGCTTTTGCACCTCTTCCTTGATAGTAGCAATGAGAAAAGGGCATTTTCTGGCCAATGGGGTTCCTTAATGATGGATGTTGCCTTTTGGAGATATCCTGGATGCCGGGGAGGCTAGTGGAGTGATGGAGCTGACTGAGTTTACAGCTTCCTGCATCTTTTTCTGATCCTGTGCAATGGCCCCTCCCTCCATAGCAGACGGTGATGCAAGCAATCCTGAAATCACTCTTAAGAAATTTGATATGCCTCATTATTTTTAAAGGTCACAAAATTTATCTTTACCCCAGCATTATCAACCCTCCTCTTTAAACAGAATCATTTCTAACAACCTGAAACATGGTTGTCTTTATACCAACATTGGGATGTTACCATATGAGGCCATTTGAACAGGCAAGAGTAGAATAGAATAAAGGGACTAGTGCATTCACAAGCCAAGAAACTTTTTATATGAGAAATCATAACAAGTAAAGTCAAAATGTTATGGCCTCCTCCATTTATTTTAAAGTACTCTTCCCAAAACCTTCAGTACGGACTCACTTTAAAGGACTCTGCAACACATTCTCAATATTTAGATATCAGTTATTTATATTATTATTTTGTTTGTTTTTTATTTGGTAGATTTGCCTTTTGCACGTTGGTTGCTTGTCTGTCTTTCCTATGTGTGGTTTTTCATTGATTCTATTATATTTCTTTATACTTACTATAAATGTGCATCTTGATCAATTTTTTTTGCTCATTGGGTGTTTGACGTTTTCTTTGAACGGGCTCCTTGGTGTTGTTTGGTGTCTGTCTGCGGGCAGGGGAATCTCTGGGTTGTATACCGCATACATTTGATAAGAAATGTACTTTGAATCATCAAGTGACCGTCTGAAAACAAATCTCAGGGAAGTAAATGATGACATATACTGCATGTACTTTTCACAATAAATGTACTTTGAACTTCCAACTTTATAGAAAGGATTATTTTAGTCTTCTCTACAATTCGAAGTATTGAGTACAGGAGTTGGAGTTAATGTTGAAGGTATTGGTAAGGCTGAATTTGGAGTACTCTGTGCAGTTCTGGTCGCCTACCTCCAGGAAAGATAGTGTATCAAAAAGATTGAAATGGTAGAGAGAAAATTTACAAGGATGTCTTGAGGACTTGAGCTTTTGGGAAAAGTTGAATATCTTACTCTCTGGAGCATAGGAGAATGAGGGGAGATTGTATACAAAATTACGTGGGCATAGCTCGGGTAAATGCAAGCAGGCTTTTTCCATTGCGAATGGGTGAGACGAGAACTAGAGGTCAGAGGTTAAGTGTGAAAGGTGAAATATTTAAGGGGAACAATGAGGAATTTTTTGAGTCAGTAAGTTCTTCACATAGAGAGTGAATGCTGCTGAGCTGGTGTTTGAGGCAGGTACATTAGGGATATTGAAGAAACTCTTAGGCACGTGGCTGATAGAAAAACAGGGTTGTGCAGGAGGGAAGATCTTAGAGGAGGTTCAAATGTTGACACAGCATTTTGCAACAAAAGCTGTACTTCTCAATGTCTTTTGTTGCAAAGCAAGGCAGAATCAGAATCAGGGTTTACTATCACTGGCGTACTCTATGTCATGAAATGTGTTGTTCTGCAGCAGCAGTACATTGCAATACATAATAATAAAACTAAATGAAATTAAGAAGTATATATCAAAAAAAAAGAAAGTAAAATAATTAAGCCATGCAAAAAAGGAGGGAGACAAATACCGAGGTAGCATTTGTGGGTTCATTGTCTGTTCAGAAATCTGATGGCAGTGGGGAACAGCACTCATACTGTAAATATGATCGTAGTTTATGTTAATAGAAGCAGCAAACTCACATTGGGAAAGTGTCTTTAAGTCTGTAAACCATTGCCAGATGTTTCAAAGGGATACAACAGAATGATAGTAGATAATATGTTTATTGACTGCATGATCAGCAACTAAA
Source organism: Hypanus sabinus (assembly GCF_030144855.1). NCBI lineage: Eukaryota > Metazoa > Chordata > Chondrichthyes > Myliobatiformes > Dasyatidae > Hypanus > Hypanus sabinus. The sequence goes on from NC_082717.1 coordinate 8,641,425, forward strand.
CAAGACTTATTATGTAGTCTTTATTAAATTGAATTATTTCTTCTGATGACAAAATCCCAAGGCAGGATACAGAATATTAAAATTCACATAAGGCATTTGGAAGCAATTTTAGAAGCAATTCTGGAAACAATAAGGCAATTTAGAGCTCTTATCTCTAAAAAACAGTGACTATGCTGAAATACTTGGGATTGGGATTGGAATTGGTTTACTATTGTCACATGTACTGAGATACAGTGAAAAGTTTGTCTTGCATACTTTTCATACAGATCAGATCATTACATGGTGCTTTGAGGTGGAACAAGGTTAAACGAAAACAATACAGAATAAAGTGTTACAGTTACAGAGAAAGTGCAGTGCAGGTTGACAATAAGGTGCAAGATTATATTGAAGTAGATTGTGAGACAAAGAGTACATCTTATTGTATGAGAGGTCTGTTTAAGAGAATGATAGCGGTGGGATTGAATCTGCCCTTGAGCCTGGTGGGACGTGCTTTCAGGTTTTTGTATCTTCTGCCCAATGGGAGGGGGAGAAGAGAGAATGTCCTGGGTGGGTGGGGTCTTTGATTATGCTGGCTGCATGACTGAGGCAGCGACAAGTGCAGACAGAGTCCATTGAGGGGAGGCTGATACCTGAAATATGCTGAGTTGCTTGAGCAGTGTTGTGCTGGACTTTCATGATGAGAATGGTAATGGAGAATAGTAAGAGGTTTAAAGGCAAGTCAAATAAATGTATTGTAGATAGAGACCAGCCATTGAATGAAGGGACAGATTTGATTGGGTGAATCTCATCCTTGTTAATTCTATCAAACCCCCTTCCTGTAGAGTTTACTAGTGGGACCGCAAGGACCAATTCAGGGCGATTTTGTTTTTCTTACTAATGTGATTGTTTTTTTTCTTCTCTCTGTAACAGGGACGTCCTGGAATGAAAGGCGACTCGGGCGAACCAGGGTTGGCAGGACGACCAGTGAGTATTTTCTGTCTCCCTTTCCCTTGATCCTAATTACGCAAAAGCTGGCGAGCCTGCAACACAGGGCCACTGACAAAATAGATGCACACTTAGGAGTATTTATTTGCAATAACTTTAGTAATCTTTGCTTGAAGTTATTTCAAGTTAAGAACTTCCGTACGGCATAGGTGGGTACAATAGTTCAGTATGCTTCACAGCCACAGTCTTAAGTTATTGCTGAACTCTTACATTCACACATCCCCTAACCTATTACAATCCATTGCAAAGCTGAGTCCATGAAACCGCTTGAAACACATTGTACACAGCATAGAAAGCACTAGAATATTTTAGATAAGTTTATTGACAACTCACTGTACACCTGCAAAGGTTGGAGGTGGAACAATGTGAAGAGGCCATACCCTCGGGTATTCAGTTTGTGAGGAAAGGTGGTGTCAGTGTTTGAAGAAGGAAGTTCTAATGTATTTCTGCGTTTTGTGCTTCTATAGTCTTATGCCCTATATCAGATGAATAATAGGGAGTACAGAAACTACTTTTTTTGTTAATTAGGGCTTACTTTACCGGCAAAGATTGATTGAAGCATTTGTTTGTTTCATAGGGATTAATTGGCCGGCCTGGCCCATCAGGTACACCGGGATCAGATGGCCCACGGGTAGGTGCCTTTGCAGTTCATTAAAAACTCGCTGAGCGTTCGCTCGCTGTTCCAGTTTACTTGCTGATGTTGTTACATAACGGGAGCGCTCAGATTTTCTCCAGGGTTTAATCCAGGAAAGAAGAAACAGCTGTGAGGCAAATCAGGCTCTCAGGTTTCTTCATTTGCTCCTGCGTCGTTTCTGCATCTGCACATTGCTGCCAACATCCTAGGTGCTTCCAACACATCTGAACTTCTGCTCAAAGTAGATCTGAGTAATATTAATGGTGGAAAGCTTAATCACTTCAGTGCTCATTTCTAGGCATCAAGCAAGGGAGGATGGGAAGAACAGGGACTAAAGGAGTTAAATTGTTACCTGCTTTTGAATAGAGCCATTTGGCTTCAAGAACAAGCTATGATGGGGGAGGAGGGGAGAGTGCGGGCCTATAGACCATCAGACCATTAGATACAGGAGCAGAATTAGACCATTTGGCCCATCAAATCAGCTCTGTCATTTCATCATGACTGATCCATTTTTCCTCTCAGCCCCAGTCTCCTGCCTTCTCCCTGAATTCCTTCATGCCCTGAGTAATCAAAAATCTATCAACCTCTGTCTTAAATGTACCTAATATTTTGGCCTCCAAAGCTGCCTGCAGCAATGAATTCCACAGATTCATCTTGTTAAAGAAATTCCTCCTCATCTCTGTTCTAAAAGGATGCCCCTCTACTCTGAGGCTGTGTCCTCTGGTCATAGGCTCCCTCACAATAGGAAGCATCTGCTCCACATCCACTCTATTGAGAGGTTGCGTGTAGAGTTTTTGCTAGCTGCTTGCTGTGCAGAACCTACTTTCTCCCTGGCACTATGGGGCTGAAAAGAAGAGTGTCAGGACCATTACAGAGCTGTTGAGTGAGCCTCCAGATGGCCATGGATCAAGAGGTGTTATCCGTGGATCAATGCTGTTGGGCCACAAGCCAGGGCCTGATCAACCATGGCTGGGTCACATGGGGGAGGGTTTCTGATGTTGAAAGACCCTAAACCCCCGGAGACTCTAGGTTACATCACTGAAGTTGTATCCCAACACATCCAGCATCATGAAGACGCGTTGTTGCTCTGATTTTGATTGGGTCTGTTTGCCAGCGATCTACAGGTAGGCTCCCTGGTTCCCACTGAAGTAATAGATACTAGGCCTATCTAGGTATGTGTCCACTTGCTAACTATCTCTGCCTAAGTCTAACCCTTTCCTTTGTCTTGGGCAATGAGACAAGTAGCTGGAAGATCCAATACGATTCTCCAAAAAAAGTCATGGTTCTTTTTAATGTACATCCAATTTCACCAAAAAAATAATTTTTGTGACTTTACTAAATACAGAATTATGAGGGTTATAGATAGAGTAAATACAAGCAGGCTTTATCCGCTGCGGTTGGGTGAAAGGAAAACTAAAAATCACAGGTTAAGAGCGAAAGGTGAAATTTTTAGGGGCAACTTCTTCACTCAGAGGGTGGTGCGTGTGTGGAACAAGCTGCCAGCGGAAGTTGTGGAACCTCTGCTAAATTTAAGAGCAACTTGGATAAGTGCATGGTTAGGAGGAGGATGGAGGGCAATTCTCCAGCATGGGGGTGATGAGCTGGGCAGGAAAACAGTTCTGCGTGGACTAATGAGCAGAAGGACCTGTTCTGTGCTGCAGTGCTCTGTGACTCTACTTTTAGTGGGTACTTAATGTTAAAATAGTGAAAGATCTTATTTTGATGTTATCCAAATTATATATATTTCTATTCCTTAGGGCTTCCCAGGTAAAGACGGACCAATTGGTCCACGTGGACCACCAGGGCCAATCGTAAGTCATGTCTTAAGAATTACTGTAACTACAGTGGTTTAATGTCTTTACATTACACACTAACAATGTGACTCAACCATTCTCACATTAAAACAATTCAAGTTGTAATAGCAGTAATGAACAATTAGCCAAGTGTGTCTGCCTTACCTCAAATCATCAATGCAAATCCACAACACATATCTCTACATACATTGGAAACATATGGTGAATAGTTCTGGTGAAAAATAAGTCAAAACAAAATCGTGGATGCTGAAAATATGGAACAAAAACAGAAAATACTGGAAAACCTCAGTAGGTCAGGCAGCATCCATAGAAGGTGAAACTGGGTTTCTGATCAAAGATTGTTCATGTGACTGGCAATAGAGAGGTTTGTCCAGGCAGTAGAAAATGTGGCAGTGAGCAACGAGTACAATAAATGGTTGCATAACTTCACCAAAAGCAGAATTTCCTGGTGGCCAAACATTTTAATTCTGATTCCTGTTCCCATTCTGATATGTAGGTCCATGGCTGCCTCTTGTGCCAAGATGAGGCCACCCTCAGGGTGGAGGAGCAGCACCTTGTATTCTGTCTGGATAGCCTCTGTCCTGATGGCATGAATATCAATTTATTATTTCAGTAAAAAAAAAACTCCCCCCTCCCCTCTTCTTTTTCCCACGCTGGCCTCTTACCTCATCTTCTCATTTACCACTCACTTCCCCCGGGTCCTTTTCTCCTTCTCTTTCTCCTATGGTCCACTCTCTTCTGGTATCAGTTTCCTTCTTCTACAACCCTTTACCTTTCCCATCCACCTGGATTCACCCATCACCTGCTAGCTATCCTCCTTCCCCTTCCCCCCCTCCCATCTTCTTATTCGGGCATCTTCCCCTTTCCTTTCCAGTCCTGATGAAGGGCCTGGGCCTTGGATGTCGACTGTTCACTCTTTTCCATAGATGCTGCCTGGCTTGTTGAGTTCTTCCAGCATTTTGTGTGTGATGTTTGATGGTATTTCAAAATTGTTTAATGTGATTCCCTGTACACAAGTGTAAAGGAAACAGTTAATCCGGATGCGATGCAGCTCAAAAGGCAGAAAATATAAACATCAGAATAAAAATACCAAAAAGCACAATAAATATAAATCCATGAGATAGCTTAATCATACGTCCATAAAATGAGACCAGACATAGGAGTGTTTGTACTTAAGGTGACTGACAGGAAATGATAAAGTAGTGGTGGTTGGGAATGTGGAGGGGTTGGTTAGTGGGTGGAGGTGTTGATCAGCCTTACTGCTTGGGGAAAGGAACTGTTTTTGAGTCCGGTGGTTTTGACATGGATGCTACACGACCACTTTTCTGATGGAAGTGAGATAAACAGTCCATGAGCAGGGTGGGTGGGATCCTTCATGATGTTACTGGCCTTTTTCCAGTATCTCTCCGTATACATGTCCTTGATGGCAGGAAGGCTGGTGCCAGGGATGCGTTGGGCAGTTTTGACTACCTGTTGGAGAGCCTTTCCATCTGCCACATTGTAGTTTCCATACCAAGCAGTGATGCAGTTTGTTAGGATGCTCTCTACTGCCTTTCTGTAGAATGAAGTGAGTATGGATGTGCAAAGTCCAACTGTCTTCAGCCTCCTCAGGAAATAGAGGTAGTTTGTCTGGAAACCTTTCCTCGTGCCATACTGTGGGCGAATCCATACCAGTTTTATTTAAGACCAAGGAAACAAATGATACCCTAGCATTCTCAGAATCCAGTGCATGTGCTGATAATCAGGAATTCTGAATCTTGTTTGGAAATTTGCATGTGAAATGAGTGGGCTTGGCTCTCAGATAGTGCGATTTGCTGTTGGAGCTGGAAGAATCAATGGAAAAGCCTGGTGGGAGAGTGAGGAAGCTGTGTATGGGAATGCTGATGCACCATGCACTTCTGACAGGGAGTGGTACCACCCACCACACACATGAAGAGGTAAAGAATAGGAAGAGAATGTAGAACATATAGAGCTGTACGGCACAGGCCTTTTGGCCCACCATCTTGTGCTGTGCTTTTAACTTACTCCACAATCAATCTCCGACACAGCCCAAAACCCTCCACTTCTCTTTCACCCATGTACATATCTAAGGATCTGTTCAATGTCTTTACACCACCTCCTGCAGTGTAGAAAATGAAGTACATCATCCAATTTCCAGGGAAGTATGTTGATCCACTGTTGACCTCCTATCTTTAGCTTAGAACATAGAATGTGGAATATTACAGTACAGGCCCTTTGGCCCATGATGTTGTGCTGGCTTCTAACCTGCTCCAAGATTAATCTAACCTTTCCCTCTACAACCCCACTTTTCTTACATCCATGTGGCTATCTAAGAGTCCCTTAAACGTCCCTCATGTATCAGCCTTTACCAGAGAAAAGCTAATTTTTCAAAGTGTGAACTTGGGCACATCCTCACAGCTGCTCTCCTCAGGAATAGTCCAAGTAGGGCCGACACTTTCGCAGGTGCAGGCCTTCAGCCTCTGATTGCTTCCAGATGGAAACCAATTCCATTTACATTAATGTTCATAAAATGCCTCACTACTTGGTGGAATCTCGAACACAGTAAGTCTACAGAAAAGAAAGAAGTATTGAGCATATCATACTGCTGGAAGAACTCAGCAGATAAGGCAGTATCCGTGGAGGCAGAGGGATGGTTAATGTTTTGGGTTGAAGCCCTGCCATTTGTCTTTGCTTTGGGTTACTCCATCTGCAGTCTCTGGTATCCATACAGAATACCCTGACTGAACCAACCTGCCAAGCAAAATCCATGATTAACTATTTTGTACCATATTATTCCCATGGCTTTGAATTAAACCTCAAGTACCTATTCAATTCTCCATTAAGAAATGCACTCAGCTGTGCCTCACTAGACCCTCCATGATCTGACAATAAATTTTGAAAGTTAAAGTCAAATTATATTTTTTATCAAAGTATGTATATGTCACTATGTACAGCCCGGAGATTTATTTTTGTGTAGACATTTACAGGAAAGTAAAGGGATACAATAGAACACATTAAAAACTATACATAAACAAAGACTGATGGACAATGTATGTGCAAAAGAAGATACATTGTGGAGATTTAATAATAAATAAATAACACAGAGAGAATGAGTTGTAGAGTCCTTGAAAGTGAGTCTGTAGCTTGATGAATCAGTTAAAGTGTTGAAGTGAGTGAAGTTATCCCTGCCTGTTCAGGAGGCTGATGGTTGTAGGGTAGTTACTGCTCCTTTACCTGGTGGTGTGGGACTGAGGTTCCTGTATCTCCTGCCTGAGAAAAGAGCATGGCCTGAATGGTGAGGATCTTCAATGATGAATGCTCCTTTCTCGAGGCAGATTCTTGTAGATCTGCTCAATGGAGGGGAGAGCTTTTTCTGCGATGGACTGGGCTATACCCACCACTCTCTGTAGGTGTTTCCATTCCTGGGCATTGGAGTTTCCATACCAGACCGTGATGCATAGGAAAACCTTTAAATCTGTGATTTCTCTGTCCGTAACTTTACATTCTAGTTACTTGCACATACTTAACTATTTTGAACAGAGCAACCATTTTCATTCCAGATTGCTAAAGTTCACGGCTTCTTTGTATTTCAGGGATCTCCAGGTAACCCAGGTTCCCCTGGTCAATCGGGTATTCAAGGAAAACAAGGTGTTGCAGGAGCACCGGTAAGTGGTCCTCTTAATTAATCCACTATCCTAGCCCAGACTGAGCCTCGCTCATTTGCAGCAGATTTGCTAAATAGGAACTGTGAATCTGTCTTCAACAACTTTGCTTAAATTCTATGCAGAAACCCGAGCATAACTAACATTCTACAAACATCCAAGAGCTCTCTGTACTTTTAGCAGACAGACAGGAAAGAATTATTGATTTAATCTTTTCTTGTGTCAAATGGCAAGAGATTGAACTTAACACAGAGTTCAAGATATTTTGTGGACATTCCAATATTGTTGTGTGATCAGAAGACATAGGATCGGAATTGGGTCATTTAGATAATCGAGTCTGCTCCACCGTTCCATCATGGCTGATTTATTTTCCCTCTCAATTCCATTCTCCTGCCTTCTCCCACTAACCTCTATGGTATTTTATATGAAATTCTCAAGGTCCCTGCTGACATTTAAACATTTTCTAACATGCATTTCTCCTCAATTAAATATTTAGCCATAGTCTGTGATTATAAAGATTTAAAAGCTTAATATTTAATGTTAAGTACAATAAAGGAGAAATCATTTTGAAATAGAACATTAAACCCGATTCTGTTCAAATAGTTAAATATTCTCCCTGTACTTTCACTGCCTGGTATTTCAGTCTGGGTGTTAGCTTTAGATTTCTATATATGTGCAAATGTTGGACGAATTCACTAAAGACTCCACTTTGTTACTGAAGCCTTTATGATTCTCACCTTTCACAGTTTCAATGAGAATATGTGCAAACTGTTTCCAGCTGAATTATTCTTGGTAGCTTGACATGGTGGTGGGACCTGTACAAAAGTGGCAGTTTGGAACTAATATCCTAGTGGGAAGGTTTGCTAATGCTGCACAGTGGGGTTTAAACTAGAGTTGCAGGGGAATGGGAACCAGAGTTAGTGGTGGGGTTATGGAGACAGATGGTGGTAAGACCTCATTCAAAGTCAGGAATCAAAAGGCTGAGCGTGGTGTGACCAGTGTCCTGAACTGCATATATTTCAATGAAAGAAGTATCATAGGAAAGGTGGATGAGCTCAGGGGATGGATCAACACCAGGAATTATGATATTGTAACCATTAGTGAGACTTGTTTGCAGGAGGGCAGGGCTGACAGCTCAATATTCTGGAATTCTGTTGTTTTAGACAAGACAAGAGTGATTAAAGGATTATTAATCAGGGAAAATATCATGGCAGTGCTCAGTCAGGACAGACTGGAGAACTTGTCTAGTGAGTGGAACTGAGGAATAAGAAAGGTATGACTACATTAATGGGGCTATATTACAGACCATCTAACAGTCCACCGGATTTAGATGAACAAATTTGAAGAGAAGTTGTGGACAGTCTAAGAGTATCTTACGTGTCCCTAATGTATCTGTCTGTACCACCACCCCAAGCAGCGTGGTCCATGCATCTACCACTCTCAGTGTAAAAAAAACCTACCTCCGACTTCCCTGCTATACTAACCTCCCAATTATGCCCCATCGTATTAGCCGTTTCTGCTCTGGCTGCCCTCTCTCTGTTAACTCTGTGCCTCATATAAGGACCTTCAAGTGAGTTTCTCTTTGCTTTTCAGGGACAAATGGGACCAAAGGGTGAGAAAGGCGACCGGGTAAGTGCCAACTGGGTGTTGTACGTCAATCATTTAAATTGCAGCATCTTGAAAGCTGATGGCTCATTTCAACTGACTGAGTCCGCTGCTGCGTCTGACACGGGTTTATGAGTAGAGCACCTCAGAATGTGGTTATGGGCTATATCTTAATGAAAAGGATAGGCTGGAATGAGCTGCAAGCTTAAATATTGTGTTGCCTCATCAAAGAGCTATTGAAAGCCATGTGTTAATGGTTGTTATTAGTCCCAACACTAATCAGAATCAGGTTTATCATCTCCGGCATGTGACGTGAAATTTGTTAACGTAGCAGCAGCAGTTCAATGCAACACATAATCTAGAAGAGCGAGAAAGAAAATAATAATAAAATAAATAAATTACAGTATATGTATATTGAAGAGATTAAAAATTGTGCAAAAAACAGAAATACTATACAGTATATTAAAAAAGTGAGGCCGTGTCCAAGGGTTCAATGTCCATTTAGGAATCGGATGGCAGAGGGGAAGAAGCTGTTCCTGAATCACTGAGTGTGTGCCTTCAGGCTTCTGTACCTCCTACCTGATGGTAACAGTGAGAAAAGGGCATGCCCTGGTGCTGGAGGTCTTTAATGATGGACACTGCCTTTCTGAGACATTGCTCCTTGAAGATGTCCTGGGTACCTTGTAGGCTAGTACCCACTATGGAGCTGACTAGATTTACAATTCTCTGCAGCTTCTTTCAGTTCTGTGCAGTAGCTCCCCCCCCCACCCCCACAATACCAGACAGTGATGCAGTCTGTCAGAATGCTCTCCACGGTACATCTATAGAAGTTTTTGAGTGTACTTGTTGACATTCCCAATCTCTTCAAACTCCTGATGAAGTATAGCTGCTGTCTTGCCTTCTTTATAGCTGTATCAATATGTTGGGAACCGTATGGGGTGTCCAGGGAGGGGAGCACCTCTGGTGAAGGGACTTGTCATGTCCATTCTGGGGCAGCTCACTCACCTTTGGTTCTCACTCATACTCAGCTCTCACCTATGTCTCCAAGTAAGCGGTTTGCATGCAAGACTGCCCACTTCCCTGTAAACTGCTTCGACAGGCACGCTAAACAAGGTGAGGGTAACCGGTGAGCCTCATACCCCGGTGAGATGCCTGCCCTAGCATGTGAAGTCAGCTCTGGTAGACGGGAGCATCACATCTAGAGTGAGACCCAAAGGCCAGAAAGGTGGTTCTGCAATGCTCCATGAAAAGCAAAGAGCAGGACAAGACACAGAAGATGTCATGGGCATCCACTGCAAGCAAGCAAGCAAGTTTGTATCACTGAGGTCCAGAGAATGGAACTGCTGCAGTACATTGGTTTTTCAACATTAAAAACCCTCCCACACAGGTTCCCTTGTCATCCATGTGGTAACACACTGATCACAGCCTCTTACCTCTTCTCCTCTCCTGCCCTTTGCTTTTGCACATCTCAACTCCCAGCTTCTTACTTCATCCCTCCCTCCACCACCCACTTGGCTTCACCTGTCATCTTCTAGCATCTCCTCCTTCCACTCCCGCCAGTTTCTTAATTCTAGATATTCCCCTTTCCTTTCCAGTCCTGATGAAGGGTCTCAGCCCAAAATGTTAACTGTTTCTCCAGAATTTTGTATGTGTTGCCCTGGATTTCCAGCATCTGCAAAATCTCTTGTGTTTGTAATCACAGCTGTTTTCTTTTTGTCAGCTGATCACTCGATTTTCCCCCAGCGAGAGAAGCCTCGCTTCCAGGTTAAAAATTTGAAACTTGCTGTCCCAAAGCAGGTCAGAATACTTTTACAAGAAGAAAACACATAAAATGAATGGCAGCTCAACAATGTCTCAAAAATAATTAGGGGCAAGTAAAGAATGTTAACTTTGCCAACATCCCCACACCTCGTTAATGAATTTAAGAAATAGTGTCAGCGTTAAGTATTTTCCCAGATCTCTCAAGCAGGCTTTGAAATCTCAACTGCTGACTCAGGGACAAAAGCGAAGTAAATCGGGTAAATCCAAATGTTTATCCACAGCAAGATTAATCTCCCAAGATGAATAATTCCATGGTAAAAAGATTCAGGGATCCAGATCGTTTCATGTAATTTCCTGTACACAGATATAATAGAGAATGAAATGAATGAAATAATTGTTACTCCAGATCTGATGCAGCAAAAAAAAACAATAAGATAAAAATCACATTAATAATAAATACATATACATAAGATACTTAAGTAGTGGTGGTGGGGGTGCATGGAGTGGCTTAGTGTGTGGAGGTATTGATCAGCCTTACTGCTTGGAGAAAGTAACTGTTTTTGTAGCTTTGCATCTCTTGGTAATTGTATAACCATATAACAATTACAGCACGGAAACAGTCCATCTGGGGTCTTCTAGTCCATACCGAACGCTTACTCTCACCTAGTCCCACTGACCTGCACTCAGCCCATAACCCTCCATTCCTTTCCTGTCCATATACCTATCCAATTTCACTTTAAATGACAATATGAAACCTGCCTCTACCACTTCTACTGGAAGCTCGTTCCACACAGCTACCACTCTCTGAGTAAAGAAATTCCCCCTCATGTTGCCCCTAAACTTCTGTCCCTTAACTCTCAACTCATGTCCTCTTGTTTGAATCTCCCCAACTCTCAATGGCAAAAGCCTATCCACGTCAACTCTATCTATCCCCCTCATTATTTTAAATACCTTTATCAAGTCCCCCCTCAACCTTCTACGCTCCAAAGAATAAAGACCTAACTTGTTCAATCTTTCTCTGTAACTTAGGTGCTGAAACCCAGGTAACATTCTAGTAAATCTCCTCTGTACTCTCTCTATTTTGTTGACATCTTTCCTATAATTTGGTGACCAGAACTCTGCACAATGCTCCAAATTTGGCCTTGTACAATTTTAACATTACATCCCAACTCCTATACTCAATGCTCTGATTTATAAAGGCCACCATACCAAAAGCTTTCTTCACCACCCTATCCACATGAGATTCCACTTTCAGGGAACTATGCACCATTTTCCTAGATCTCTCAGCTCTACTGCATTCCTCAATGCCCTACCATTTACCATGTATATCCTATTTTGATTAGTCCTACCAAAATGTAGCACCTCACACTTATCACCATTAAACTCCATCTATCATCTTTCAGCCCACTCTTCTAACTCGCCTAAATCTCTCTGCAAGCTTTGAAAACCTACTTCATTATCCACAATGCCACCCATCTTAGTATCATTGTGAATGCTTATTTAAAGTCATGGCCTTGTACAACACAGCCCATTAGGCCCTTTGCCTGTCTACTTGGTTTGTTGGCATTAGGACCATGTTCTGCTGTGCTGTGTCTGTTTAAATGTTTGCTGAAATGTAGTAGTTCACATTCAAGTTTAATCATCGTTCAACCATACACGAATACAGTCAAACAAAATAGTGTTTCTCCAGGGCCAAGGAGCAAACTACAGCACCAGCAGCACACAGCACGTATAGCACATATAAGGCAGCAAGTAAACAGAAAGCCAGGCAAAATATATATATATATACTGTATAATCAAAGTCCCTGAGTGACATATCTGAAAATTGATGGCTCAGAGCATGAAAAAGCAGTTCCGAGCAGTCTGCAGACAAATATACGCACGCAGGCAAACAATTCAGCTTGTCCTTCCACTGATCGAACACCAGAGGGCAGCACTGATGGGACCAGCTCCCAGCCGAGTGTGGATGCATTGCTACACTGCCACTGGCATCTCTTCTCCTGAACTGCTGCAAAAAGCAAGCCCACTACAACCGAGGCCACACAGTTTCCCAGCTGCCCCTCGTGCCAGTAAAGAAGGGGAAACAGGTTTTCAGGATTTTACATTATCAATGTCCAGCAGGGTCTTGTGATCACAAGACAATCACTTACCTTTAGACTGCACTGGGCTTTTGCACATTGACTCCAGCTCCTGTAGCAGGCAGTAACAAGGACCGCACCCAGCCCCTGTGTGATCGAGCACCTTACTGATGGGGTTGACCTGCAGTACCAGAAGTTCTTAACGTCCAGCATTCTCCTACTATCATAAAGAAGATGTTTAAAGAAGACAAAAACACCTTTGGTTGGCCCCAAAGAAGCCAACGCACCTGATCACCCTGCTCTCTTATTGGAAATTGGAAGAAGTGCACGATCTTATGGGCTGTATCCGATTCCATCATCTCCAGCGACCAATCACACTCTGTGCAAATGAAGAACTTGCCTTCATATTCGATTTAAATCTCTTAGCTCTCACCTTGTTCTTGTTTATTGATTTCCCTGTCATGGGAAAAAGGATTTTGACTACCCTCCCTACTTGTGCTAATGATTGCAGAACATGAAGGCACATTATTGGCCATTTGGCCAACAAAATTGTGTCAGATCTCACCCTTCCCTCCTACATAGCCCTGTATCACCAGCATGCCTATCTAAGATTTCTTAAATGCTCCTATGGTATCTGCCTCTACTACCACCCCTGGCAGGGCATTCTGTAAGTGGAGCAGAGTCACTTCACCACAAGACATTCCACCTGGGCTGGTAATGGGGTACTCGTCACCACAAAGTCACACACTCCAGAGATCCCTGACAGCCGCCCTATACTTCCCTCCACTCACCTTAAAATTATGCCCCTTGTATTATCCATTGCCTCCCTGGCAAAATGATCCTGTATACTTTGATCTGGTCACCCCTTAGCCTCCCTCACTCCAGGCTAAACAAAGCCAGTCTGTCCAGTCTCTCCCCAAAACTAAATTCCCCCAATCTCCTCTGGATCTTCTCCAGTGTACTCGCATCATGAGAGCATAATGGTTTTCATGACACCATTATAACTCGGCCAGCAAAGATCAGAGTTTAGTTCCAGCACCCTCTGTGAGGAGTTTGCACATTCTCCCTGCAACTGAGCGAGTTTTCCTCCAGGTGCTCTGGTTTCCTCACGCAGTCCATGGACATACTGGTCAGCAGGTTAACTAGTCATTGTAAATTGTCCTGTAGTTAGCCTAGTGTTAAGTTGGTGGGTTGTTGGCTGATACATCCCAATGGGCTGGTAGGGCCTGTTCCAAGCTGAATAACCATATAACAATTACAGCATGGAAACAGGCCATCTTGGCCCTTCTAGTCCGTGCTGAACTCTTACTCTCACCTAATCCCGCTGACCTGCACTCAGTCCACAACCCTCCATTCCTTTCCTGTCCATATACCTATCAAATTTTTTTTTAAATTACAATATCAAATAAGTAAAACAGTAAATAAAGAAATGAATGAATCAATAAACAAATAAACAAAACAATCTGGAAGCACACACAGTGCTTGCAAATATGAAATGCTGTGTGTAGGATGTTGACGGTGGAGAATATGTCAATGATGAACATCAGAGATGGTGAGCTAGACATTCTCCTGTTGCAGAAGAGTACTGATTTTCAGTCAGGAAGAAAGTACATCAACAGCTTTTCTGTCCATACCTCATTTTCCCTGGAGTGAAGGATGACCAGATAAAGTATAAAAGATTATGACTGGCATATGTAGATAGGGTAGGTAGTCAAAACACTTTTTCCCATAGCTGAGTTATCAATCAACAAGACAGAATGACAGGCTGACTCACTACAACACACAGATGAGGAAGTCAACAGGTAATGGGACTATCTATGGAGAGAAATGGACAAACAGCCACTCAGGACATCAGTCTCACCACACTCAACCTTTTCATTCCTGACTCTATCTGAGGTCTTAACAACACGTCTTCACAACCTCTCCACTTTCTGTTCTGCAACTCCGGTTCCCAACCAGCTGCAACTCCAGTTTAAACCCCTCCCCACCCCTGTGCAGCACCAGCAAACCTTCCCGCTAAGATATTAGTCCCCTTCCAGATCAGCTGCAAACTTGTCTCCTTTGTACAAGTCCCACCTTCCCTAGAGGTAATCCAAAAATCTCCTTCCTACATCTCCTTACCTACATGTTAAACTGCATGATTTTCCTAGTTCTGGCCTCACTAGCATGTGGCATAGGTACCAATCCTGAGATTGCAACCCTGGAGGGTCTGTCCTTTAACCTAACCCCTAACTTGCTTTGCAGAACCTCATTACTCTTCCTGCCTAACGAATACATACATGGATCATGAGCTCTGGCTGTTCATCCTCCCACCTGAGATTGCTGAGGACTCGATCTGAGATGTCTCGGACCCCAGCACCCGTGAAACATCATACTATCCCGGAATCTCATTCTTATCCACAGAAGCTCCCTTCCGCTCCCCTAACTAACGGATCCTCTATCACCTCAGCTTGACTTTTCTCTCCTTCTCAGTCACAGAACCAGACTCAGTACCAGAGGCCTGACTGCTGTGACTTTCCACTGCTAGGCCATCACCCCTAATGGTGGCATACATGTTGAGGGGGTGGCTAGAGAGGTACTCTGCACTGGCCCCTTTCCCCTTCCTCAGTGTCACCCAGTTTCCTGCACCTTGGGTGTAGCTACCTCTCTATGTATCCTACCTATTACCACCTCAGACTCCCGAATGATCCAGAATTCATCCAACTCCTTAATGTTGATTGTTAGAAGCTGCAGCCGGATGCACTTCTCGCTAGGCGAACTGGAGGTCTCCCTGCCTTACAACATCCCACAAAGAGAGCATTCAACTGTCCTGCCTGGCATCCCTGTTACTCTAACTGTGCACGTATAAAGAAGAAAGCAATAAATAAACTATAAGGAAAAAATTCTACCTACAGCTTTTTCAACTACGCTGACTGAAGCCTCTCCTCACTGAAGCCTCAAAGAGTTAAGGCCTCAAAATCCTCACGCTAGCTCTGTCCACTTCTGCAAAGCCCACTCCAATGAAGCCTGTGCCGCTTGTCACTACCTTGTTTTAACCTCTCCTTGCCAATCAAACCCAATCACTGATTGGCCGCTGCTCAAAACAGGAAACTGCCGTGAACTGATGCCTTATGTACTCAAGTGGTGAACTTCAGTGGGCTTCTCTTGCTTCAGCTTACTGGCTTGCTGCACTACAAAACACAAAACTGCTACAAATAGAAGCATTCTGTACTCAACTGGCGAACCTGAGTGAACTACATCATAGCTTGGAGAGATTCCCCTGGACAGGTCATGGATCTATCTATCTATGGAGAGAAATGGACTGTCAGCAAGTCATGGAACAATCTATGGAGAGAAATTGAAAGTCAGTAGGTCATGGAATGACCTATGAAGAGAAATGGACTCTCCACGGGTGATGGAACTACCTATGGAGGGAAATGGACTGTCATCGGGTTATGGATCTAACTATGCATGAAAACGGACAAGTCATGGAACTATCTATGGAGGGAAGTAGACTGTCAACAAGCCATGGAACTATCTATGGAGGGAAATGGTCTTGTCAGTAGGTTATGGGTCTATCTGTTCACGAAAATGGATAAGTTATGGAATTATCTTTGGAGAGAAATGGACAGTCAACAAGCCATGGATCTGCCTATTAAGGGAAACAGACTGTCCATGGATATATCTATGAATGAAAATGGACAGGTGATGGAATTATCTATGGAGAGAAATGGACAACCAGCAAGTCATGGAATTACCTGAGGAGAGTAATAGACTATCAACAGGTCATGGATCTATCTGTGGAGGGAAATGTACAGGTCATGGAACTATCTGACAAGAAAAATGTACAGGTTAAATAACTATCTATGGAGAGAAATAAACTGTCCACAGGTCATGGAACTATTAGTGAAGAGAAATGTACAGGTCATGGAGAGAAGTGGAGAGTCAGCAGTCCATGGAACTATCTATGGTTTGAAATGGGCTGTCGGTAGTTCATGGATCTATCTATGCATGAAAATGGATAGGTCTATTTCTAAGTAGAGAAATTGATAGGTCATTAAATTTCTATGGAGAGAAATGACGAAGCTATGAAACTTTCTATGGAGGGAAATGGATAATCAGCATGCCATTGGAACTATCTGTTGAGAGAAATTAAAAATCAGAAGTAATAGGTCTAACTGTGGGGGGAATTAGACAGGTCATGACTGTTTGTGGGGGGAAAAGTACAGTTATCAGGTCATCAAACTATATATTGAGAGAAAATGGACGTCTTGGAACTCACTGTGGAGAGAAATGGAAAGTCAGATGGTCACAATCTATCTATGGAAGGAAATAGACAGTTAGCAGGACATGGCATGATCTATACAGAGTGATGGGCAGGTCATGGAACTACCCATGGGGAGAAATGAGACTTTGGTCACAGATCATGGAACTTTGTATGGACTGAAACTATCTGTAGAGTGAAATGGACAATCAGCAGTTCATGGAAATATCTGTGGAGGGAAATGTACAGGTCATGAACTTTCTATGGAGAGAAATGGACAGGTCATGAAACTGTCAATGGAAGGAAATGGGCAGCCAGCAAGTCATCTAAACATCTATGGAGAGAAGTAGAGAATCAGCAGGTCGTGGAACTATCTATAGAGAGAAATGGACAGTCAGAAGATCATGGGCTATCAGTGGAAAAGAATTGACATTCAGCATGTTTTGGAACTGTCTGTGGAGAGAAATGAAAAATCAGCAGGTCTTGGAACTATCTGAGGAGAGAAATAAACAATCTGTAAAACATAGAATTATCTAAGGAGAAAAATAGACAGTCAGCAGGTTATCAGGCAATCCACAGAGGGAAATGGACAGTCAATTTTTCACACTGAGACCCTTCATAAGGATGCTTGCTCCAGATTTCCGGCATCTGCAGTCTCTTGTGTTTTTATTGAACTGATTTACTATGTGAATAGTGGCAAATGGAAATAATAATAATTTACTTATAGGGTTCTTTTTGGACTGATGACACAGTTCAAAATGTGTTCTTTATCAATGGGATAAAGGAGAAACATGAAAATAAAAGACGAAAGGACATTAATTAAAAACAAGTTTAAATAACTAGGTTTTGAGCTGGCTTTTAAAAGTGTCAACTGAGTCTGCATCCATTATAGTTTTAGGTATTGAATTCCACAGTAGGAGCATAGTTTAAAAAAGCTGACCTGCCAATTATCTTTTGGGGGAGATTGTTTAAATTTAAGAGAGTGGTAGAGGAAGACCTGAGAGCTCGAGCAGGCTTATAAAACAACAATGATTCTGTAATGTTGTCTAGTCCTAGGCCACTGAGAGCTGTAAAAATAAGTAAGAGAACTTTAAAACCAATTCTGAAAGATACAGGAAGCCATTGCAGAGTAGGTAGGAACTATGCAATAACAGTGCGATATCAAGGAAGGAATAAGCATTGACGAAGTAGCTGAAGACAGCTGCATCCAGAGCATTCAGTTATTATTTTTTAACCCTCTCAGGAGGATGTAAAACATCTCAGAATATTATTGAACAATAGTAGTGGGCTTCTTACTGGAATTTACATTTATCTTTCAATCAATAAGTAAAAGGTGATCCAGAACACAATTTCAAGATTGCTTACAATTGTGTACAGTAATTCATTTCCAGTACACAGGTGTAAAGGAGAATGAAATAATTGTTACTCCAGATCTGATGCTGCACAAAAAACACAAAAGATAAATAACACAATAATGAAAAAACTCAAAAAATAGTAATACATAATATAGTTTCTATACATAGACTGATTCTATGTCAATAAAGTGACACTAGGCTGGACATAAGGTGACTGACAGGAAATAATAAAAGTAGTGGTGGAGTTACTGGGTGGAGGTGTTGATTGGCCATATTGCTTGGGGAAAGTAACTGTTTTTGAGTCTGGTGTTCCTGGTGTGGATGCTACGTAGCCTCCTCTCCGATGGGAGTGGGACAACAGTCCATGAGCAGGATGAGTGGGGACTTTCATGATGATACTGGCCCTTTTCTTGGCACCCTTCTGCGTATATGTTCTTGATGGTATGTGGGCTGGTGCCACTGATGCATTGGGCTGTTTTGGCCTCCCATTGTAGAGCCTTCCTATCCACCATCTTGATCTTTATTTTGTGTTTTTTTTTGTGCTGCATTGCATCCAGAATAACATTTACTCCATTCTCCTTTACACTTGCGTATTGGAAGTGGCATTAGATAATCTTGAATCTTGTATTACAACCAACCATGACTTTATTGCAGAAGTACTTCCTGGCAGCAAAACACTTGTGATTTTCTTTTAGGTTTTGGAAGATTTTATGGATACCGATGTCTTCCTTTGATTTTTACCTGTATTTAAGTAAATGATTAATGTTTTGTTCTATCTTTCCAGGGAGACTTTGCCTCTCAGAACATGATGAGAGCAATTTCAAGACAAGTCTGTGAACAGATGATGAACAGTGAGTAAGCCTGCAAGTTACCATGGGCAAACATAGGACTTTGGTAGTTGGCAGCCAAGTGATTTGCTTGCAGTGCTCTTAGGTTCGAGACAGCAATGAGTGTTGAGTCTCCTATTTGATGTACTTTCTCACGGTTCAGTGGTTGGAGCGGGGAAGGCAGTGAAGTATACATCAATCACTACCTGGGCTCAGACTTTCCATTTTCATTGCCATGTGACAAAGACTTGCTGCTGGGTTTCTGTGTTTCTATGGTCTCCTGAAGGGAACGTTGGCAGTATTCTCACTAAACTGACGCCACCCAAGCCAGTTATGTCATTCTTGCTAATGGCTGAAGCTTTTCCGACCAGAGTTCAATAGTGGGAACCTTTCCCTAAAAGCAATTGCCATAAGACATAGGAGCAGAATTAGGCCATCTGGCCCATCGAGTCTGCTCCGCCATTCCATCGTGGTTGATCCTTTTTCCTTCTCCTCCTCAACCCCAGTTCCTAGCTTCCTCCCTGAAAGCTTTGATGCCATGTCCAATCAATCTCTGCCTTAAGTACACCCAATGGCCTGGCCCAGCTGAACTAATTCCATAATTTCACCACCCCTTGGCTAAAGAAATTTCTCCGCATCTCTGTTTTGAAAGGATGCCCCTCTATCCTGAGACTGTGCCCTCTTGTTCTAGACTCTCCCACCATGAGAAACATCTTTTCCACATCTACTCTGTCTAGGCCTTTCAACATTCGAAAGGTTTCAATGAGATCCTCCCCTCATCCTTCTGAATTCCAGCGAGTACAGACCCAGAGCCATCAAACGATCCTCATATGATAACATTTTCATTTCTGGAGTCCCTGCGAGCCTCCTCTGGACCCTCTCCAATGCTAGCACCTGATAGGTCAGGGGTAATTTTTGTTTTTCCATGTGTAGATTGATATTGTACAGTGTAAGCAGCTTTACTAGGGAAGAGGTAAAACAATGTATACGTTGTACTTTTGAAAAATACAGTGGAGTCTGATTAATTGGGACACATTGGGACCCATACATTTTTGCCCAATTAAGCAACTCTCAATTAGCCAAAGTTGCAAGGAAAGAGTAAAAAAAGACAAGCTATCATTTAACTGAATAACAATCATGTATTTAAATGAAGTACAGAATAAATTAGAACACTACCAATACTACTACAGTACTATAGAACTGTGTATTACTTCCTGATAGTTATCGACTGAGCAATTCATCCAGTTGTCCATTGGCGTGTTTATTTAGTTGATTAATTGTATAATATCAGCATAGACACCCAGTGTGGATAACAGACTGCCTTCATACAATGCTACCAATGATTGCATCCTCCAAGTCTTTTGCATTGTAACATTCAATAAAATAATAATAGTAAATAAATAAACCATCAATATCAAGAACATGAGATGAAGAGTCCTTAAAAGCAAGTTCATAGGTTTTGGGAACAGTTCAATGATGGGGCAAGTGAAGTTAAGTGAAGTAATCCGCCTTGGTTTAAGAGCCTAATAGCTGAGGGATAATAACTGTTCCTGAACCTGGTGATGTGGGACCTGAGGCTCTTGTACCTCCTAATCTCAAACTTGCTGTAATGCCAGAGGGTTAGTCACCATCCCTGCATTGATGACGCTACTAACAATATTCCTGACATTCCTAAACAAAACCAAAGACCTGCTGGAAAGATAGAAACCTAACCTGAACACATTTGATTATACAACTCTTAAATTAACTTATCAAAATATTTCTGCAGTCAATCCAGCGTTGAAATTGAATGGAGAACATTCTAATGTTGAAAAGGGCTATCCATGTGTCATACAAAGGGATCTGGGAATACAGGTTTATAATTCATTGAAAGTGGGGTGACAAGTAGATAGGCTCATAAAGAAAGCTTTTGGCACACCCTTCATAACTCAGTCTATTGGGTACAGGAGATGCTGAAGTTGTGTAGAATATTGGTGAGGCCTAATTTGGAGTATTGTGTGCAGTTTTGGTCACCTACTTACAGGTGAGAAGTAAATAAGTTTGAAAGAGTATAGAGAAACTTTACAAGAATGTTGCTGGTTCTAGAGGACCTGAGTTACAAGAAAAGATTGAACAGGTTAGGACTTTATTCCTTAGAACGTAGGAGAACGAGGGGAGATTTGTAGAAGTATAGAAAATTATGAGGGTAATTACAAGCAGGCTTTTTCCACTGAGGTTGGGTGGAACTACATCCAAAGGTCATGGGTTAAGGGTGAAAGGTGAAATGTTTAAGGGGAACATGAGGAGAAATTCCTTCATCCCAGAGAGTGTTGAGTTTGGAATGAGCTGCCAGCACAAGAGGTGCTTCAATGTTTAAGGGAGGTTTGGATAGGTACATTGATGGTGGGGGTGTGGAGGGCTATGGTCCTGGTGCAGGTCAATGGGACAAAGAAAGTTAGCGTTTCAGCATGCATTAGATAGGCCAAAGGGCCTGTTTTCATGCTGTACTTTTCTCTGTCTCTGTATTGATAAAGGTTCATAAATTAATTATGAAGTATACCTGAGGTAAGCACCAATTTTGGACAATAATAATCTAATGATTATTGTGAGGGGAAAAAACAGATAGTAATGTTATATTTAGTTTAATATTGAGTTTTCTCTCTTCTAATACTGGACAGGAGAAGGAGACATGACAGAATGAGAAGTATTTTGTTTTTTTTTTGCTGGATTAACGGCACAACCATTCTGGTAGCCTGATGTCTTGAGACTAGCTTGACACAATTGCTGTCCTAAGCTATCAGGAACATTGGAGATAATAGACAATATACATACTACTATGAAAAGAATGTCTTTTTTGTTACAGACCAAATGAGAAGAGTAAACTCACTGATAAACCAGATTCCTAATGGTTACCAAAGTAGCCGTGCAGTTCCTGGACCACCTGGTCCACCCGGACCAGCAGGTAACCCTGGACCAGTGGGAGAAACAGGTCCCCCAGGTGCAGCAGGTTTCCCAGGCACACCTGGAATTCAAGGAAGAGTTGGTGAAAGAGGTATGGATTGTTAATTTTGTACTTTTCAATTGGACTCAATCTCTTCCCCATTTCAGTGTACTGTATTCCAGTTAAGATAACAGATAATCATAATTTTGGGATGAGCGTTAAAAGATTCAGCATGTCATTTGTGTGACAGTTGGTTGCTGGGTCTTCAAATGAATGGAAACTCGTATAAACCACTTGTATTATTTAGAGATACAGTGTGGAACAGCCCCTTCCAGCTCAATGAGCTGTGCCATCCAGAAACACATCTATTTAACTTTGGCCTAATCTCAGGACAATTTACATTGACCAGTTAACCTATTGATTGATGTGTTTTTGGAATGTGGGAGGAAACTAGAAAATCCAGAGGAAACTCACGGGCACACAAAAAGAACGTACCAAGTTTCTTCCAAACTATTGATAGGAATTTGAAAAATACACAAAAAGCTTGAACAACGGGCTCTGCTTTTCTTAGTCCTATTTGACACCTCCTGCAATGTTGATATCTACCTACAGGGGTTGGACTGGATCACTCTGAGCCTGAGGCACTCCATCCTACTTCCTATGTTTGTTGACAGCTCTGAGGCTGTCCGTCTTCTTTGGAATATTTCCAATAAACCGCAGTGTCAATACTGTTCCGCATTAATTATCTCAGGCAGTAGCTGACAAGTGTCTCCAACTGCAACTTCCATCTGTTAATCCTTGACTAGAAACACAAATCCTCTGACGTGCATCATCGTCTCACGCCAAGAGTTATAGTGCCTGTGTCCATGAGAGTTTCAAGATGTGCATATCCCAAAGCCCAGAGTCAGCAAAATGCACAGACTCCCATATATTCAACAGTACCAGCAAGAGTGCTGCTGAGATTTTAGGTTACATGATAACAAGGAAAATCTGTGGACCTTTAGCCTTTGAAAGACAGTGATTGTATAACACATCAACCCTTTAATGGGCCTTTAGCTTTAAATTTAAAGTTTCAAAGTACTAATGTTTGTACATTCCAATCCATTTTTTAAGATCAGAGTATGTATACAGTATGAAAATTATCTTCTTTGGACAGCCACAAAAATGAAGAAACCCCACAAAACAATAGAAACATTGAAACCCCAAAGCAAAAGTAGCACCATAAACTTTGACCCTCTCCCCACCCACCCCAGCCCAAGCGCTAACACTTTAAACCACACCGAGCAAACAGCAGCACAAGCACCAAAGAGTCCATTGATCCAGAGTCAACAATAACATTATTATGGTAAAATAGGAACTTGTGAGAACATATCATTTTATTGAATCATAGAGCATTACACCACAGAACAAGGCCTTTTGACCCATTTCATCTGTGATGAGCTATTATTCTAGTACCACTGACACACACCCCTCCCATCCATGTACATCCAAACTTCTCTTGAGTGTTGCAATCAAACCCACATACACCACTTCCCCAGGCAGCTTGTTCCACACTCTCACCACTCTGATTGAAGAAGTTCACCCTCATGTTCCCTTTAAACATTTCACCTTTTGCCATGACATTTTGGTCCAGTTATGGATAGTATTATCAACACAAAATATTCTATAGATGCTGGAAATCTTAAGCAACATCCACAAAAGGAACTCTGCAGGTCAGGGAGCATCTAAGGAGAGGACTAACCAGTCAAAATTTCAGACTAAGCCCCGAAGATGGTTCTCAGCCTGAAGCTTTGTTAGATTCAGGGTTCGAGGGTGCAAGGGGTATTGCAGAAAGACAATAACATTATCAGTGTAGAATCAATTCAAAGTTTATTAAGTGACAAAAATATAAGTATAATACTCATCTAGAAAGATGAGCTCTCTATACATCAGCACATCTGTCCTTTTGTTCTGACCCATGGAGCTGGCTGCAGACCAGCCTAGAGCAGAAGCCCAAACAATCTCCCCAGCACCTTCCCCCACCACTGCTCATTGCTCAGGGGGGATTTATTCCTCTCAGTGAAGGGGTATGGTTAGATAGTTATATGTTCAAAGTCATATATACAGTGGTACATGCTCAAAGTCATGTCCCAAGCCCTTGGTCACTATGTCGCCCTACGGTCAACCCTAGCTACACACGTGTTGGACGATTCGCAATCTGTGTTCTCGTCCTACAAAGGTTGACTGTTTATTCCCCTCCATAGATACTGCCTGACTTGCTGAGTACCTCCAGCATTTTCTGGGTGTTGCTGACAGTGTTTTCAGCTTCTTCAGTAGTATAGAGTCATAGAAGAGTATAGCGCAAAAGCAGGCCCTTCTGCCCATCTAGACCATGCCAAAGAACATGTCAAGGAAGGAATCACTGAGTGAAATATACATCTCTACAGTGTAATAAATTAATGTGTGTCTGACTCTCGCAGTGCTGTAAAACTGAGCTTTTTTCTCTTTGACAGGACCTTCAGGAGAAAAGGGTGAACGAGGTAGTCCTGGTATTGGGAAGCAAGGATCACCAGGTTTACCTGGACCTCCTGGTATGTGGTTTTATTCTTTTGCAAATATTTTCATTGAGGAAGGAATGCAGTTCACATGATGCAGATTTTACTGCTCCACATTGGTTGGGGAATCGAGAATTAAAATCACATTGTTCTACTGGATTTGATTCCGGTGCCAATATCATCGAATTGCCTCTACTTTGGGAGTTTGTGTAAAATGGGTAACAGTGATTTGGCTTGCCTTCATGTGCCCTATATGAATTTGATTCAACATCAATTAAATTTTGGAAAATTTTATTTTCAGTTTTGAGCCATTGCACGGGGAACTTTTGGCATGGTATTCCTATTTTTCCTAACAATAGTGTGGGAGCCATGTATCTATATTCTGTCTGTCTGTATTGCATTTTGTGTTGTGTGTTTTCACTATAGATAATGGAAATTTGTCACGTGGTAGAAGCAAATGAGTATAGTTACATGTTCACGCTTTGTGCCGCTAGTTTCAGTTCGAGAGAGACTTGGTAGGGACGTGGGCCACTATCTTTGCTTATTTCACTGATTTCACTATTGCTAGTTTTGTTAGTTTATTATCACTACAAGATCATTTGACTTTGCTGGTTTCATAATAAAGGATCAGGTTGGAACGTACTTTTTTTCCAGCTTGGAACTCTGTTGTTTGGAAGCGTGTCATACAGTGCCCAGTCTCTGACTCAGTCTCTCAGCAGTTTTTGGCTTGTTTTTGAAGTAACCACTACAGATAGTGCTAAATTCCTATCTGAATATTTTCCACCTCATAATTAACAAAGATTCATTTTGTCAAGACTGAAATAACTGCAGTGCCAGTCTTGGCTATCGGGGTAGTAAAAAAAAAACTAAAGAGCTTGTTGTTTCACTGAAAACTAACTTCTCCAAAGGTGTGGAATGTTTACAAAGGAGAATGGTATTTACCTGATTTTTCCCCTTGGTTGCTTTCAGCAGCCTCCCAGATAGAAACATAGAAAACCTACGACACAATACAGGCCCTTCGGCCCACTCTGCTCTGCCAAACTTGTACTTACTTTACAAATTACCTAGGGTTACCCATAGCCCTCTATTTTTCTAAGCTCCATGTACCTATCAAAAGTCTTTTAAAAGACGCTATCGTATCCGCCTCCACCACCTACACCAACAGCCCGTTCCACATGCTCACCAGTCTCTGTGTAAAGACCTCACCCCGACGCCTCCTCTGTACCTACATCCAAACACCTTAAAACTGTGTCCCTTGTGTTAGCCATTTCAGCCCTGGGAAATAGATTCTGAGTATGCACGCGAGAAATGCCTCTCATGATCTTATACCCCTCTGTCAGGTCAACTCTCATCCTCCGCTGCTCCAAGGAGAAAAAGCCAAGTTCACTCAACCTATTCTCATAAGGCATGCTCTCCAATCCAGGCAACGTCCTTGTAAATCTCCTCTTGCACCCTTTCTATAGTTTCCACATCCTTCCTGTAGTGAGGTGACCAGAACTGAGCACAGTACTCCAAGTGGGGTCTGACGAAGGTCCTATATAGCTGTAACATTACCTCTCGGCCCTTGACTTAATCCCATGGTTAAGTAATGACGATACACTGTATGACTTCTTAAACACATAGTCAACCTGCACAACAGTTTTGAGTGTCCTATGGACTCAGATCCCAAGATCCCTCTGATCCTCCACACTGCCAAGAGTCTTATCATTAATACTATATTCTGCCATCAATTTGAACTACTGAAATGAACCACCTTACACTTAACTGGGTTGAAATCCATCTACCACTCCTCAGCTCAGTTTTGCATCCTATCGATGCCCCACAGTAATCTCTGACAGCCCTCCACACTATCCACAACACCCCCAACCTTTGTGTCATCGGCAAATTTACTAACCCATCCCTCCACTTCCTCATCCAGGTCATTTATAAAAATCACAAAGAGTAAGGGTCCTAGAACAGATCCTTGAGGCACACCACTGGTCACTGACATTAATGCAGAATATGACCCATCTCTACTCTTTACCTTCTGTGGACAAGCCAATTCTGGAACCACAAAGCAAGGTCCACTTGGATCCCATGCCTCCTTACTTTCTCAATAAGCTTTGCATGGGGTACCTTAGCTAATGCCTTGCTGAAATCCATATTCGCTACATCTACGGCTCTACCTTCATCAAAGTGTTTAGTCACATCCTCACACAATTCAATCAGGCTCGTACGACATGACCTGCCCTTGACAAAGCCATGCTGACTATTCCCAATCATGATATGCCTCTCCAAATATTCATAAATCCTGCCTCTCAGGATCTTCTCCATCAACTTACCAACCACTGAAGTAAGACTCACTATAATTTCCGGGGCTATCTCTATTCACTTTCCTGAATAAGGATCTGCAAACCTCCAATCCTCCAGAAACTCTCCTGTCCCCATTGATGATGCAAAGATTATTGTCAGAGGCTGAGAAATCTCCTCCCTCTCCTCCCACAGTGGCCTAGGATATATTTCATCTGGTCCCAGAGACTTATCCAACTTGATGCTTTCCAAAAGCTCCAGCACATCCTCTTTCTTAACGTCTATATGCTCAATCTTTTCAATCCGCTGTAAGTCATCCCTACAATCGCCAAGGTCCTTTTCAGTAGTGAACACTGAAGAAAATAATTCATTGAGTACCTCCGCTATCTCCTCCAGTTCCATACACACTTCTCCACTGTCACACTTAATTGGTCCTATTCTCTCACATCTTATCCTCTTGCTCTTCACGTACTTGTAGAATGCCTTGGGGTTTTCCTTAATCCTGCATGCCAAGACCTTCTCATGGCCCCTTCTGGCTCTCCTTATTTCATTCTTAAGTTCTTTCCTATTAGCCTTATAATTTTCTAGAACTCTATCATTACCTAGTTTTTTGAACCTTTAGTAAGCTATTCTTCTTGACTAGATTTTTAACAGCCTTTGTACACCATAGTTCCTGTATCCTACCATCTCATTGGAATGTACCTATGCAGAATGACACATGAATCTCCCCTGAACATTTGCCACATTTTTGCCATACATTTCCCTGAGAACATCTGCTCCCAATTTATACCTCCAAGTTCCTGCCTGATAGGTTCATATCTCCCCTTACTCCAATTAAATGTTTTCCTAAATTCTCTGCTCCTGTCCGTCTCCAGTTCTATGGTAAAGGAGAAAGAATTGTGATCACTATCTCCAAAATGCTCTCCCACTGAGAGTCCTGACACCTGACCAGGTTCATTTCCCAATACCAGATCAAGTACAGCCTCTCCTCTTGTAGGCTTATTACATATTGTGTCAAAAAAGCCTTCCTGAACACACCTAACTCCACCTTATCTAAACCCCTTGCCCTAGGGAGATGCCAATCAATATTGGGGAAATTAAAATCTCCCATAACAACCCTGTTATTCTTGCACTGTTTCCGAATTTCTCTCCCAATCTGCTCCTCGATGTCCCTGTTACTATTGAGTGGTCTATAAAAAAACACCCAGTAGAGTTATTGACCCCTTCCTGTTTCTAACTTCTACCTACAGAGACTCCGTAGACAATCCCTCCATGATTTCGTCCTTTTCTGCAGCCATGACACCATCTCTGATCAACAGTGCCACACCCCAACCTCTTTTGTCCCCCACCCCGTCCAGTCTGAAACATCTAAAGCCTGGCACTCTAAGTAGCTATTTCTGCCCCTGAGCCATCCAAGTCTCTGTAATGGCCACAAATTCACAGCTCCAAGTACTGATCCACGCTCTAAGCTCATCTGCTGGTTCATGATACTCCTTGCATTAAAATAGACACATCTCAAACCATCGGTCTGAATGTAATCCTTGCCTATCCTCCCTCTCACACAGATGTTTAATTCCACTGACCCACCAATCCCCTTTCAATCTGTTCTTCATAAAACTTCACCTGCGTCACGTTCCTTGTGGGAAGATAGGATTGAGCACTGATGAGCAACAATTCATAAAACCACAAGACATAGGAGCAAATCTAGGCATTTGGCCCATTGAGTCTGCTCCACTGTTCCATCCTGGCTGATTTGTTATCCTTCTCTCATAACTTCTGGCACTCTGACTAATCAAGCCCCTTGGATTTGGACTATATTTGTTCTGTGAATGTGTTTTACTGATATCTTAAGTGTGCTTGCTATCTTATACGTGGTCTGTGCACCTCGTGCTGTGTGTGACTGTCATAGTATGTTTTACACCTTGGCCCCAGAGTAACACACTTTCTTTTGGCCGTATTCATGGGTATTCATATATGGTTGAATGACAATTAAACTTGAAATATGAAATGTGAACATATCAACCTCACCTTTAATATACCCAATAACTTGTCCTCCACAGCTGAGGAAGATTCATATTCCATGAGAGTATTCCTCCTCATTTCTGTTCTAAAGGCTGTGTTTTCTGGTCCTAGATTCCTCCACTGTAGGAAACATCTTCTCAGTCTCTATCTAGACCTTTCAATATTTGATAGGTTTCAATGAGATTACCCCTTAACGCAGCAATGAAGCACACTGTGAATTCAGAATTCTAATTCTCTTAGACCATAAGATACAGGAGCTGGATTAGGCCATTTGGTGCATCGCGTCTGCTCCACCGTTTCATCATGGCTGATCCAGTTTCCCCCTCAGGCCCAATCTCCTGTCTTCCGCCCTAATCTCCTGCCTTCCGCCCTGTGTCCCTTCATCCCTTAACCAGTCAAGAATCTATCAACGTCTGCCTTAAATACACCCAATGACTTTGCCCTCAACAGCCACCCGTGGCAACAAATTGCACAGATTCACCACTCTCTGGCTAAAGAAATTCCTCCTCATTTCCATTCTAAAAACACCCCCCTCTATACCAAGGCTGTTCCTTCTGGTTTGACTCTCCCACCATAGGAAACATCCTCTCCACAACCACTCTATCAAGGCCTTTCAACACTCAATAGGTTTGAATGAGGTCACCCCTTAATCTTCTGAATTCCAGTGAGTAGAGGCTCAGAGCCATCAAACTCTCCTCATATGACAAGCCTTTCAATCCAGGGGTAAAGCATATTATTCATTGTGATGAGAAACACAAGATCTATAATCCATATGGTTTGCTCAGTCTTCAGCAGGAAGAAGTTGAGTTATTCATTAAGTTATCCATGAGTCCAACACAAATATTACATCACCCCTTTTGAGTCTTGGAAGGCAATGGTGGCCGCTTGCTGTACTTGTTTAAGGTGGGCCACCAACTGAAGTATCAGAGTCAGGTTTAATGTCACTGGTATCTGTCGCAAAATTTGTTGCTTTGTGACAGCCATACATTGCAATACATAACAATAAAAACTATACATTAAAATAAGTATATATAAAAAAGGAAATTAAATTAAATAAGAAGTGCAACAAGAGAGGGAACAATACTGAGGCGGTGTTTGTGGGTTCATTGTTCATTCAGAAACGTTCCTGAAATGTTCAGGCTTACCACCAGAGAGCTGGCTGAAGAGGGCAGTTTTTGGTTGTGGCTGAGCAAGAGGAAGAGATATCGGGGGACTGACTAAACCCACTGAAAGCTGCAAGAGGTGACATGGAGACCTCCCTGCTGCGGCTCTGCCATCAGGAGATGTAGCAGGGCTAAGGGAGTGAACATCAATGAATGATACTCCCTGTCTGGAGACCCGGCAGGCAAAGCAGGAAACAGCATCTTCCAGTAAATCCCTCTGCCCGTTCAGCTTGGTGCTAACTGCCCTGAATGGTCAAAAAAAGTTGTTACAGAAACAGCAATGAAGACTCCTTCAGGCCACAGTGCACACTTTAATTTGCTTTCGTCTTCCAGCTATTAAGAGTTTTTGGTTTGGCAGGTATTAATTAGTAGCACCAAGCCTCCACGCCCAGGATCATTAAATGGGAGTCATTTGATCTCAAGAAAGGAAGAAAAGCAAACTATGAATCACCTTAAAACCAGTGTTAACAAAAATCACTTTTCTTTTCAGAAGCAAAGCCATAAGGGGAGTCCCTCTGGGGGGACGGGGGAAGGTTTGCTAATTTTGTGGTTTCATTTGAAACACGTGTGGAAAGTGACAGAAGACAGTTCTTGAATTACATGGAGACAGTCTAGACACTAAAAGTAACAGCTGCCAGACAGTTCTGGGGTGAGATATGAGTTTTTCAAGTTAGTGAACAAAAGAGGAAGAGAAAATACTGCAAACCACCTCTGCTTCAATGCACACGACCACAGATTTCAATTTCTGTTCTGGATTTGACATTATCCTTTTCAGCAAAAGTTTTAAAGAATGATGATTTGCTTTAACAGGTAAAAGTAAGATGTGGCTCTTGTATTCTATCCAGCGCTTTATCAGGAATATTACAGGTTACACCTGAGTCTGCGATCTGTGCATAAGTACTCAATTAATAACTTTACAGTGCTATATTAAGAAGTGAGTTATCCTGTATAGTACTGCACAAAAGTCTTCGGTGCACATGTGTTGCTAGGGTTCCTAGGTCCTTTGCACAGTACTGTATACGTCAACATGGAACAGAGAGCAAATCTGTAAATCTTGCAGGAGCAAAGGACGTCAGGAATGGTGAGGGTGTGTGGGACAGGTGGCGGAGAAGGAGTGCCGGGGTGAGGGATGGACACACCCAGCCCTGAGACGCCAGGCAAAATCATTTGATTCCAACCAATTCATTTATTGATCGTTGCCCAATATCTCCCTGCCCCCATCCCACTCTCAGTCCACAATAGAGACCCATATCAGAATCAGGTTTATCAACACTCCCATATGTCATGAAATTTGTTTGTTTTGCAGCAGCAGTATAGTGCAATGCATAAAGTTACTATAGTACTGTGCAAAAGTTTTAGGCACCCTAGCGGTCATATGTTTTTGAGTGTGTGAAACTGGATAGAGTAAGGCGTGTGTGAGGACAGGTGCACAACAATCTTTCCTCCAGTGCAGTGTCCAGCGGTCTCTCAAAATCCAGGTTCTTATAGAAGGAATGGCAACATGGGTGTTGTGTACTTGCAGAGCTGTTAAGGGGCGAGATAAAACAGTGATCAAATGAAATCGGAATTTAAAAAATCACAATTGTAGTCACAATTGGAATCAGTTTTACTATCACTGATAAATGTTGTGAAATCTGTTTTTCTGTTGCAGCAGTAGTTCAGTGCAAGACTAAAAAGAAATGTCTTTAAGTAACAAATATAAATAGCAGAAAAGATGAACAACAATTGTTCCCAGGTTCATGACAGTGCAGAAATCTATAGCAGTGGGGAAGAAACAGTGTGGGTCTTCAGGCTCTTGTACCTCTTCCTTGATGGTAGAAGGACAAACAGGGCATGTCTTGGATACTGATGGATGTTGCCTTCTAGAGGAACTACCTCCTGAAGATGTCCTCAATGGCGGGGAGGATTATTCCTCCGATTTAACCAGATGAGTCGACAACCCTCTGCAGGTTTTTTGCAAACCGGTGCAGTGGATCTCTATATTAATACATAATTTCTTTATCTTCACTTTACAGGCCCGCCAGGAGAATCAAGGACTGGCCCAGCAGGAGCTCCGGGTCCAAGGGGGCCACTTGGGCCACCTGGTCGTCAAGGGCACTATGGGATCCGAGGTCCAGCTGGCCCTCCTGGTTACTGCGATACCTCAATGTGTGCAGGCATACCTTACAACGGATATCCAAGTAGGTTATACTTTCCGGAATCAATTGTGCAATTCACTGAGTTTTAACAACATATAACTGACTTATTTTAAACATCTGCTAAAGTGATAAATACCTGCTGATGTGGTACATTTAGACCTTTTTAACTGCTTTTATAATTATACTATAAACAATTTTTAAATATATCTTTTATATTAAAATAATTTTAACATAGTAATTAACATGATTTAAATGAAGGTGCTAAAAACTAATCAGCTGCTTGTGTAGCTTGTAAACTAACCATTCAGTTGACAAATTAACGTTTACCTTTTGTCTTGTACTTTGCAATGTATTTAATGTTAGTTGGTCAGAACGCACAAATATCCATTGCAAAGTGCTATAAGATCAATAACTATATTTTTAAACATAAGAAATGACTGAACTATTTTCTAAATACTCCATTTCTGAGTTTAAACAGATGACTAAACCAATAAGTAAATGAAACTACACATTCTGTAAGTTACCTTAATACCAGGGTTGATTATATGGCCTAAAGGAGTGTGCAAACCACAGTGAGGGTTGCCAAGGTGACATGGTAGCCTCGCAGTTAGCACATCACTTTACGGCACCAGTGGCATGGGTTCGATTCCCACTGCTGCCCGTAAGGAGTTTGTATATTCTCCCTGTGACCACGAGTTTTAAAATAGATTATGGCTCCCAGATTGCTTGGGGGCGAATAGTGGAGGAATAAAAAGCAAAACGCCCAGCTGAATATACTGTTTAAGGAAATGTGTAGTTAAGTCAGTATTATTTAGTTGAAAGTATAGACTAGCTACTGGTATGTCCATATCTAGTAACATTAATAAATTTTAGTGCAATGTACTGTAGTTTGGATTATTATTGGGCCCTCTGTTGGTCGGTGCTGACCATAGATGCTGCGTCCCAGCTCTCTACGTGGAGTGGCATTGTAAATTGTCCCGTGATTATGGTAGGATTGAATCAGGAGATTGCTAGGTGGCATAGCTTGAAGAGCCTATTCCACACCTATTCTCAATAAATAAATAAATGTGATACGCAAGCAAGGGCACTATAATATGGAGGGCAAACTGTTGCCCACGCAGCTGATTAATCCAATGGAGTGGCAGAGACCGATACAGTTTGGCACCAGCTGGAGTATTCGGTCAGTGTCGAACTCGATGTAGGTCTGCCTTAGGGACTCCAGCTCCAGGTTTTCTCTTGGAGGTTTGATCTGAGAGTTTTCCTTCTCCTGGACAGCTGCCTACCACAGCTGATGAGTCCCACCTGCCTGAAGCGACGGGTTTTAAGGCATCAGTAATCCGCCTTTACCCCTTCTCCTGTCAGTAGAAAGGGTTCTGCCTGGCTTAGTAGCTAGACACACATAAAGGCCAAGAGTTGGACTTGGCCGTTAGAGTCCATTTGAGATGCATGCCATTTGGAGACATCTAATAGGTACTGGGAGCTTATCCCCACTACCAGTCCTGGCTGTAACAACTTTTAAGGAATTCCACCTTGGATACATTCACACAACTATAGTAAGTGTATTTCAAATTTACATTTATCACAATTCAGTAACCATGGTGATATAAAATGGACGGTTATGTAGCAGGGAAAGGTTAGAGTGTCAGCCAAATGTCATGGGCCAAAGGATCTAAACTGGTCTGTACTGTTCTATTTGGTGAAATTATTATGGACATATGATAATGTCTTTAAACATTATCACATGTCCATAATCAAATAACCAAACATGTTGATATTATCGGGCAAGTTGGCATTAAGGAAGAGGAGGTGTTGTTGGGTCTGGTGAAGAGCATCAAGACCCCTGATGGGACCCAGGTCGGAGAGAGAAGATAGATTTCTGAGGCCCTGACTGAGGAGTTTGCCTTCTCTTTAGTGACAGGCAAGACACGTTGGTCTGGAGAATAGACAATGTTGTTCCTCTGTTTAACAGGAGCTATATATTGTAGATTAATCAAGAAACTATAGGCCAGTGGGGCTCAGTTCAGTGCTGGAGAAAACCCTTACAGACAGGATTTACTCACATCTGCAAAAGCATTGACTTATCGAGGATAATCAACATGTTTGTTTGCAGGGGGCGTCACATCGTCAAAACCCGATATTTTTGAGCAGGCAACGAGGATAATGAACTAGGGCAGGTAGTGGATGATGCTTGTATAGACTGCAGTAAACCTTTTCACAGGGTCGCACAAGCTAGGATGATTCAGAAGATTAAGGTATTTGGAATCCACGAGGACTTGGTAGATTGGATCAGACTGAGTTGGCCATGGAAGACAGAATATAATAGTGCAGGGTTGTTACTCTGACTGAGGGACCCGAGCCATTCAGCAAGGTTTCATGCTCTGTTATTTTATATATGTAATTAAGCAGCTACTCCAATTAGCCAAAATTTCTTGGAAATAGTTAAAAAGTTGGAAAAAAGACCATTTAGCTGAGTAATAGATTACGTATCTAAATGAAATAATGAAATGAAAGACAGAACAAATTAAAACACTAGCAATAGTACTACAGTACTATAAAACTGTGTATTAGTTCCTAATAGTTATCGATGAGGAATTCATCCAGTGTACAGTGGCGATTCTTATGATTGACTGTAAATGAAGGAAGTCAGTGCAGACACCGAATGTAAATATTGATTGCCTTCATACAATGCTATCAACAAATGAGAAAGCCACGGTGAGCAGGATTGAAGAAAACCCCAAGGTATTCTACAAGTATGTGAACAGCAAAAGGATAAGATATAAAAGAATGGGACCAATCAAGTGTGACAGTGGAAAACTGTGTATGAAATCGGAGGTGATGGCAGAGGTACTTAATGAATACTTTGCTTCAGTATTCACTACAGCGGATTGAAAAGCTTGAGCATATAGACATTAAGAAAGAGGATGCGCTGGAGCTTTTGGAAAGCATCAAGTTGGATAAGTCTCCAGGCTTGGATGAGATGTACCCCAGGCTACTGTGGGAGGCGAGGGAGGAGATTGCTGAGCTTCTAGCAATGATCTTTGCATTATAAATGGGGATGGGAGAGGTTCCTGAGGATTGGAGGGCTGCGGATGTTGTTCCCTTATTCAAGAAAAGAGTAGGGATAGCCCAGGAAATTATAGACCAGTGAGTCTTACTTCAGTGGTGAGTAAGTTCAGAATCAGAATCAGACTTTAATCGCCAAGTACCTGTGCACATACAAGGAATTTACTTCCGGCAGATGTTGTCTCTCTGCTCATAACAGATGATAAATATAAATGAAAATATAGATTATACATACAAGTAGTGCAATCCAAGTAATAGTTAGCCGACAGTTAACCGGCAGTTAACTGTTCAGCAAAGTGACCGCAGTAGGGAAAAAACTTCTCCAGTGCCTATTAGTCTTAGTCTGGAGGGATCTGAAGCGCCTACCAGACAGAAACAGTTCAAACAGTCCGTGCGCAGGATGGAAGGAGTCCTTTATGATGTTCCCCGCCCTCTTCTTCAACCTGGAAGAGTACAGGTCCACAATAGAGGGCAGGGAGGCTCCAATGATGTGCTCGGCAGTCCTCACTGTGCGCTGTAGTCTGGTTCTATCCTGCTTGGTGGCGGCTCCAAACCACACAGTGATGGAGGTGCACAGGACAGATGGAGAAGATCCTGAGAGGCAGGATTTATGAATATTTGGAGAAGCATAATATGATTAGGAATAGTCAGCATGGCTTCGACTGTGCCTTACAAGCCTGATTGAATTTTTTGAGGATGTGACTAAACGCATTGATGAAGGTAGAGCCATAGATGTAGTGTATATGGATTTCAGCAAGGCACTTGGTAAGGTACCCTATACAAGGCTTATTGAGAAAGTAAGGAGGCATGGGATCCAAGGGGATCTTGCTTTGTGGATCCAGAATTGGCTTTCCTACAGAAGGCAAAGAGTGGTTGTAGACAGGTCATATTCTGCACGGAGGTTGGTGACCACTGGAATGCCTCAGGGATCTGTTCTGGGATCCTTACTTTTCGTGATTTTTTATAAATGACCTGAATGAGGAAGTGGAAGGATGGGTTAGTAAGTTTGCTGATGACACAAAAGTTGGAGGTGTTGTGGATAGTGTGGAGGGCTGTTAGAAGTTACAGCGGCACATTGATAGGATGCAAAACTGGGCTGAGAAGTGGCAGATGGAGTTCAACCCAGGTAAGTATGTGGGGGTTCATTTTGGTAGGTCAAATATGATGGTAGAATATAGTATTAATGGTAAGACTCTTGGCAGTGTAGAAGATAAGAGGGATCTTGGGGTCTAGGTGCACAGGCCACTCAAAGCTTCTGTGTAGACTGACTCTGTGGTTAAGAAGTCATATGGTGCATTGGCCTTCATCAACCATGGGATTGAGTTTTAGCCAAGAGGTAATGTTGCAGCTATATAGGACCTTGGTCAGATCCCCTTTGGAGTACTGTGCTCAGTTCTAGTCACCTCACTACAGGAAAGATGTGGAAACTATCGAAAGGGTGCAGGGGAGATTTACAAGGATGTTGCCTGGATTGGCGAGCATGCCTTATGAGAATAGGTTGAGCGAACTTGGCCTTTTCTCAATGGAGCGGTGAAGGGTGAGAGGTGACCTGATAGAGGTGTATAAGAAAATGAGAGGCATTGATTGTGTGGATATTCAGAGGCTTTTTTCCAGGGCTGAAATGGCTAGCACAAGAGGACACAGGTTTAAGGTGTTTGGAAGTAGGTACAGAGGAGATGTCAGGAGTAAGTTTTTTACTCAGAGAGTGGTGAGTGCTTGGAATGGGCTGCCGGTGGTGGTGGTGGAGTCAGATACGATAGGGTCTTTTAAGAAGCTACTAGATAGGTACATGGAGCTTAGAAAAATAGAGGGCTATGGGTAAACCTAGGTAATTTCTACAGTAAGGATATGTTCGGCACAGCGTTGTGGGCTGAAGGGCCTGCATTGTGCTGTAGGTTTTCCATGTTTGTAATTGCATCCTCCAAATCTTCATTTTCATTTTGAGATTCAAAATGATTATCGATACCTTCAAATACTTCATAGTGCCTAACTTGTTGAAGTAGTGAAATAGTTTAATTTTCACTTTTGGTTCCTTTGTGCATCTCCAAGCCTGAGTGGTTGAAACTGCAGTAAGCAAAATGGTCCTGAATTGTCCTTATGCTTTTTTCTTGCCAACTGTCAGTGACAAAAATCACTGATCTCTGAACACAAGTGCACACGAATGGCACTATTTAAAAACTGTTAGCTCTAAGCATGGTGAAG
The DNA here is from genome assembly GCF_030144855.1 of Hypanus sabinus. NCBI lineage: Eukaryota > Metazoa > Chordata > Chondrichthyes > Myliobatiformes > Dasyatidae > Hypanus > Hypanus sabinus. The sequence continues at coordinate 8,678,719 of NC_082717.1, forward strand.
TGTTGAACAGCCACACAAGTGCACGTGTCTGAAGCCAGTTAGAAGTTATTTGGTAGCAGTCCACTCTCCTAATTAAGAGGCATAATGTCCCAAATAAACGAAGGGAATCCCAGCTATTTTCTTGATTGATTTTTGTTTTTTTAAGAGTTATCCCAAATAAGCTGTTGCCATGACTAACTGATGGCTCAATTAACCGGAATCGATTGTGTATCTCCCTAATGACACAAAGGGCTGTACTACAAGAGTGTCATAGCAAAGAATTCTACACTAGAAATTCAATCCCATTTTTATGGGCTTTCACTTTTGAGTATGTGACTGAAAAATTAGCAGTATAAAAAGTGATGTCATTCATTTCAGGATCATGTCAGGTCTGCCTGACTACCAAGGCAGTAAGAACTAAAGAGCTTGTTGTTTCATTGTAAACTAACTATCCAGAGGACTAAAATGTTTGCAAAGGAGAATGGTTGGTTTTTCTCCTTGGTTTCTTGCAACGGCATCACAGATTTTTAATTCCACTGACCCACCCATCCCTTCTTGACCTGTTCTGCATAAGAGTTCACCTACAGAGCGTTCTTTGTGAGAAGAAAGGTGTCAGTCAGCTTCTGATAAGCAACAGTTCATAAGACCATAGACATAGAAGCAGCATTAGGCTATTTGGCCCATTGAGTCTGCCCCCCCATTCCATAATAGCTGATTTATTCTCTAAACCCTATTGTCCTGTCTTCTCAAAATGACTTTCTGACCTTACTTAGCAACCTCCCTCTAAATATTCTTAATGACATGACCTCCACAGCCATCTACGACAGTGAATTCCACAGATTGAACACCCACTGCTAAAGAAATTCCTTCCCTTCTCTGTTCTAAAGGGAAAAAGCCTTGTATCCTGAGGTTGTGCCCTCTGGTGCTAGACTCCCCCACTATAAGAGACACCCTCTCCAGTTCTAGTTTCTCATTAAGGTCTTAGTAATTCCTTTGATTCTTCAGGCTGTACCTACTCCTTCCCTAATTGACTTACTCCAACCCTTACTATCTCGTCCCTAGGCTCTGATTCTTAACATACTGAATCCTGATCCATTGACCACCCAGATACAACAATGCTTTCAATCCTCCAATCCACTGACTGCCCTCCGCACCCCTCGGTAGCCAAATAAAACCCATGCCTCTCTTCGGCAATGTCCTGGCTACTGATCTGATTGCCAAACTGTTGCACAGTGATTCACTTTACCTCCGCCCTGTTTAGCCACCTGAAAGGTCTCCTGGTAACAATCTTTGTGACCTTAGTGACTTCCCTATTGGAGAAGTTGTGACTTACTCTAACATAGAACCAGCAGACTATGTTTAAGAGTGTATGTGTTTAAACGCTGAACTGCAGGGATAACGCTAAGCAGGACATCTACTTCAACTTTGAAAAACCTTTTGACTTTTACCCAAGAGAAAGGCAAACTGGCCCTCATGCGTGACTTCAAAGCCCAGGTCAAGAAAAGATGCAATCTCTGGAAAGAGATGACTGGCAAGATGGGAGTGGGGAGAGTGAACTCCAGCAGTTCCCTTCCTGCTGATAAAATGCTTGGAGCATGTTCTTGTTACAGATATCATCTTCCGTGACCCAAGGAACAGATAGTTGATGAAAATAATATGTAAAATCTAGCAACTTCCTAATAACCCGCAACACATTGCAGACTCGTCTACACGCCATATCAAAAGCATCTACTGCCCAAACACACAAGACGCCAACTCTGTTGAAAAACAAGAACAGAAAATGAGTCAGTAAGAGTGAAAGGAGCACTTCAGGCTACTAAACAATGTCTTTGACATGCGTGTCCTTGCATCTGTTCGATAGCAAATACTAGCCACGTTACCAAAACAGACTGGCAAAACATGATTAAAGTGCCAACAGAAACAGAGGGTCTTTGGGGATAGATGGTATTCCTTGAAGCTCTAAAACATGAGAGATGGGAAATAGCATTATTTTACAACCTATTCTCCCACGTTTGAGAAAAGAGGAGGATATATCAGAGGACCTCATAAATGTCAGAATCATTACTGCCTTCAAGAAAAGGGACCAATCCAAATGAAGTATCTACAGAGTAGTCTCTTTGCTCTCTGCCACTGGTTCCTCCTCAGCCATCTCTTCATGCTGACCAGAGAGATGCCCCCCAAAGCACTCTGGTCACTGTAGGGAAGATGGTGAAGAGGTCACTTTGGAGAAGGCGCAGCAGAGGTTCACCGGGAGTTTGGTCGGATTGGAGTCTACTAACCATAGTGAGAGGTTGCATAACGTTGTATTGTTTGAAGTGAAATGGAAGATTGGTTGTTCAAGCCGACTGCTTACTTTTAGGGTTGTTCACAGAGCCTGAAGATTAGTTTGCAAGCATTCATCACCGCTTGAGGTGTCATTATCAGTGGAGTGTGGTTTCTGCGGAGAGCTTGTGTTTATATTGGATGAGTCAGGCCAACATAAACATAAGCTCTTTGCAGAAACAAAACTCAATTGCGCACTGATGATGTCACTAGCAATCTAACTTCCAAGCTCAGTGAACAACCGTACAAACTTGGACAGCTTTAGCTGAAGTGCCAGAGGCTAGGGGACAATGTGAGAGAAGTATATAAAATTGCAAGAGCAGTTGAAATGTCAAGAATGAGGGCCCATCGGTTTAAGAATGCACTGAACCAGACATGAAGGTGCATGCACAGGCAGGAAATGGAAAGATACAGGCAATGTGCAGGCAGATCTGATTCTGAAGTTTTCAGAATGGAGCCTGGGGAGTTGTAATATGCCTAATCAAATGATGTGGTGATGCTCTTCAAGATCATAGCAGGGTCATTATAAAAATATGAGAGGTCCAAGGCATAAAGTGGGAGCTGGCCAGTCTTGATGAAAGGACGTTAACCAACATTAACAGTGTTGTCTGACCTGCTGAGTACATGCAATATTCTCTTTGGTTTCAAATTTCTAACAACTGTGTTTTGCACCTCAAAGATTAAATATTTATTTTCTTTTATCTTCCATTCTCATTCATTTACTATTTTTATTGCTTTCTCTACTTGCTCTCAGCTGGCACCACCACCTGCTCTTCTCCCATTACTTTTGTCCTCTGCAGTGTTTTTATTTTTCTGTAACTTAAGGCAACTTGATTTCTAATTTCTTCAATTTTGTTGATCTTAAGTCCCCCATCAAACCAAAGCATCCTCCTCTTCTACATGTGTCTCATTTTACTTCTGACAACACCCACAAAATGCTGGAGGAACTCAGAAGGTCAGTCGACACCTATGGCAATGAATAAAGATGATGTTTTTGACTGAGATCCTTTATCAGGACGGGTTATTCATCTCCATAGATCTGCTGAGTTCCTCCATCATTTTGTGTGTGTTGTTCTGGATTTCCAGCAACTGCAAAATCTCTTGTGTTCTTATTTCCAATATTTTGTTTTTATGTTTGATTTTTCACATCTGTTGTTGTATTTGTTTTTGATCGCTCCCAAATTAGTAAAGATTTAATTGTGATGTTAAAATTCTTTTAACCATAGCCTCAATTAAATATTTTCAGAAATGCAGATTTCACGTTCCTTATCCAGAAATAATTCTAACCTTATTAAATTTAATGAAATATAAACACTGGTTTAAATAGAGCCTCACTTTAATTTGCTAAAAATAATAAATTAAATTATTGTTTAAATGAATTTGAGGGAGGACCAACAAGGGGAGATCACACCACAGCAATGCAACAAAAAGTTCATCTGTACTGCTTCTTTGAGCTAAGAAAATGCTCGTTACACCAAATCTAATTTAACTTTATGATTAGTACAGGAAAAAACTGAAAATGGACGTGGCTTTCTAAAGTAAATGCTTGGCATTCCCCCCCCCCCCCCCCCACAACCCACTTTGGTATACAAATGCATTATTAAGTAACCTAAATTGTACTTTTGGTGAAATCAATATATTTCACTCTTGGCTCCCTTTGCCTCAGTACCTCCTATCCAATGAATATAACGTGTGCAAGGTGTATCTGTACCAGTCTTTTACAGTAATCCCCACTGCCCATATTGGATTCCTCATCAAGGGATTCTCATGGTTCTATTTGCCTATCAATGTCATATAGAAACATAGAAAACCTACAGCACAATACAGGCCCTTCAGCCCACAATGCTGTGCTGAACATGTACTTACTTTAGAAAATACCTAGAGTTACCCATAGCCCTCTATTTTTCTAAGCTCCATGTACCTATCCAGGAAACTCTTAAAAGACTCTATCATATCCGCCTCCACCACCATTGCCGGCAGCCCATTCCACACACTCACCACTTTCTGCATAAAAAAATGTACCCCTCTGTACCTGCTTCCAAGCACTTTAAAACTTTTTCCCGGATCAATAACCTTTGCTTTCTGAAGTTCCCTAATCATGTCATCTTTAACTTGCACCAGAACACGGTGGCCCTGATTTTTTGCTAAATCGTTTTAGAGTTAGAAGTCAGATATTCTGTCAAAATTAGCCCATCCCGCATACAGTTCTGAAACTACGCTCCCTGATGAAGTGAAGCATCAGTTATAAAGTTGACCAGCACAGAAACAGACCTTTCAACTCAGTAGATCCCCGCTGATCGTTGTGTACATCTTCACTAATCCCATTTGCTTGCGCAAGTTCCATATCGTTCTGTGCCTCTCTTATTTACCCGAGTGTCTGTATAGATGCCTCTGAAATGACGTTCTGCATTGACTTCCAACAGCAAGTTTCAGATTTAGAATCATAGAAAAGTGCAGCACAGAAACAGGCCCTTTGGCCCATCTAACCTGTGCCTACTCTATTGACCTGTACCCAGACCAGAGACCTCCTTAAACCTTCCATCCATATGACTATCCAAACTTTTCTGAAACATTGAAATTGAGCTTGCATGCACCACTTGTGCTGGCAGCTCGTTCCAGCCACATCCACTTACCAGCAGCCCCACTATGATTCAATGAGATCACCTGTCAGTTTCCCAAGCTCTAATGATAATGCGGTTCAGCTTTCTTGTTCCTTTAAGTCAATGACAAAGTACAAATAGGTGACAACTTAATGTCTTCCCATCACCGACTCAGTGCGGTACTTTATCATTGCTACCTTTTTCCTGCTAACCATGTGCTCCCCACCCCCCCGCAAGTTCCATGGGTACAAAGTTTCCATCACTGCAAAATATTTGTATACAGTGCATCTCCTCCCCTGTTAACTCTATGCATACAGGACTTCCTTACACTACTATCCAAAAAGGTCTTTCTGTTTCTCATCATCCTATCTTCAAACTAAGCTACGATTAATTTCTTATTAAGGCTTTAGAAGTAAACATGCAAGAGGTAGCAGGCAACACACACAAAATGCTGGTGGAACGTAGCAGGCCAGGCAGCATCTATAGGAAGAAGTACAGTCGACGTTTCAGGCTGAGACCCTTCGTCTAGTCCTGACAAAGGGTCTTGGCCTGAAACATCGACTGTACTTCTTCCTTTAGATGCTGCCTGGCCTGCTGTGTTCCATCAGCATTTTGTGTGTGTTGTTGTTTGAATTTCCAGCATCTGCAGATTTCCTCGTGTTTGCGAAGAGGTAGCAGGACTGGGTGTTAAGCTTTTTTTGAGTCAGTCCTCATGCCATATGAGTGTGGCAGATTCTTCAAGCAGCCTTTCCCAAATAATTTGGTTTCCCTTAGGGTCCAAAGAGCTCTTGATGTTGGTTCTATAAGGGGAGTATTCCCTAAAGTAGAAAATTCTAGAACTGATAACCCTCTGAGAGAAGCCAGTTTTCCTCTGCTCAATTCTAAAAGCCTGTCCCACAGACTTAAACATGTTACGAATTTTCCCTTCCCTGTCCACTTAGTTCAGGACTTTCATTTCCCTGATGACTGACCTCCCTCAAGCAGACAAACAGTGATACTCCAGGTCAAAGAGGGCACCACTGTAGTATGAAGCTCTTACAGCTCGGGGTGTCCTCTGTAAGGGGTTTGTATATTCCCCTCATGGAATGCCTGGGTTTTCTCCTGTGCTCCAGTTTTGGCCCACAGTCTAAAAAACATAACAGCTGGTAGGTTAATCGGTCATTGAAATTGTCCTATAGTTATGTTAGGGTTAAATTGGTGATTGCTGGATGACATGGCCCGAAGGGCTAGAATGACCTATTCTGCACTGTATCTCTAAATAGATGGGTAGATAAACAGATTGATAGATACGGCTGAATGTGATCTATTCATCAAAGAAAGCCATGTCCATTGTGAAAAAATAATTAGTACTATATTATGGAAATTTACAGATAAATTCCTAAACAGACATTAAAACATATTTGCCTTACAGCTATAATCACTCCTAAGAATAATAAATCTAACACAAAAGTAGTAAAGTTTGTGTTTTTAAAAGTATAACTAAAATATAACCAGATATTGTAAACAAATTAATTTATAACTTCACCAAAAACAGATCTAACTAAGTTAGCAGCTTTCTCATCTAATATCAATAACAAAAATAAGATTGCAATTTAGGAAATAAATGCAATCGAAACATCCATAAAAGGGATTTTAATTTTCTCAGTGCAATACTTCTGCTGGGTTTGTGATACAATCCAATCAGTGCAGATAAAAGACTGACTGGAATTATCACCCACAGAGAAAATTAATCCTCCTCCCAAATGTGATAAAGGTCTAAATGTTGTGAAGTGATGTGTTTCATTTTTTTCTGAATAATAAATTAGAAACAACTTGTTTATTCACCACTGCAAAACAAAAAGAGAAAACAATATATGGATATATATCTAGTTCTTTTTCCCAAAACTAACTTCATTCTTAACCTGTTTCAGGTTCCGGATAAATTTTACTAGATACTCATGATGCTTACAAAAAACCGAAAAGTCCTGTTTCTGAAATATTTGTTCCCGATCTTAATAAGAAATGAGCCTTTTTGGAAAATTCACCAGGAGTTGATTTAACGAACTCTGTTGATCACCAGTTCTTCATAAGGAGAGAGAAAAACACACCTACTAAACTAAGCGAGTTCGCAGTCCTATGCATGAAACAGACGCCAGAGATGCCTGCCCATTTAAGACTGTTTCATCGCGAAGCAAACAAAAAAAAAAGAAATTTCACACACGAACAAGGCTTAAACTTTACAACCAGCCCTATGAGGGTTGTATTATTTTCCAAGCAACAAACAAAAAAAAACAGTTTCTTAGCTCGGAATGTTCAAATTATTTTGTCGTATTGTTTCTGTAAATAACTAATTATGGCATTTAAATGGTTCAAACTGAATCACGTCCAACACGAGCTGTGTCGTGTATTAAATGTCTAGGCCTACTACATGCTATCAGCTTTAGAAAGTAACCATCTTTTGTATTAAAGGACATCGCCCAAAACAAATTATGCAAAAATGGAAAGAATCATAGAAGTGTAGAGGGGTGTGAAATTTGTCTTTGGTAGTCCATGATGAGCAGTCACATATCAGCGGTGCAAGAGAACTTTGGATGGAACATAAAACAGTCTGCCGATCAGTTAATGTCAGTATTTGTTCCCGGCCTAGACAAATTTCGTATCAAAATCTTTCTGTGAGTGGGTGGTGGACCTAGGGGCACAAGGGGGTGGGGTGCAGTGGGAGTGAGGTAAAAATAACTTATTTCAGATTTCATGAATGTCACAATATATATATATGTATTTAAAATTTTATGGTTTAGCTAGATAAAGTTTGCATGCTTGTAGGTGCTGCTCACAAGATCAACAGGGAAAAGAAATCAAGTGGCTTGGCTGTTGTGGTTTTTCCAACTGCACAGTTGGTAATAATCTAGCAACGTACCAAAAATTCTCAGTCTGAATTTTCAATTCCTGCTTTCTGGTAGGGAGCCATCCGCAGACAAACCGTAGGTCAAGGAGTCACTCCTTCCTCTCAACTGTGTTCCAGTTCAGCTAAGTTCTCACCGGATAGCAGGACTTGTGAATTTATACCCCCAGATTTTAGCAAAGGATCCAACACTGTTCCTACTTTCTGTCCACTCTTTTATCACAGCTGCCTTGCGTTTCTTTCTGCACCCCACCCCCTTTTTCCTATCAGAGTCATTATTTAAAACTGCTATTATCTTCATGTTGCCTTTATTGGGTTTTCTTTAACAGCCTTGGACAATTCAAATCAGACTATTTGTTATTAGCATTGACTATGCTGAAACGTACGTAAAGTGGTTAACTTTCAAGATCTTAGATTATTAATACTGCATCGCATGATTTAAGCTGCCCTAGCTTAAAAATGTAGCATTGGTTACGCTTCTTGTTCATTTCCTATTTCTACAAATTCATTTATTTTGCAAGAAAGAAGTGTTTTAGCAAATCTTATTGATAATTTTTAAAAAAGCAATTCTCTTATTCCCCAATGCTTTGTGAGAAAATAGTATAATTGTGCAAAAGACTCATTTTCAAGGGATGTAAATCAAAATATGCAAAAAAATGTAAACATATATATATATATATAAAAATGAATGTGTTGTAAGATTTTGTGTCCAACATGTTGTGTACACGTGTAAGCATGAGGACTGGTAGGCTGCCAATTATAGTGTTTGATATATGAGACCAATATTTCCAACCAGGACAATACAGACAACCTTATCGTCCAGAAACCCATGTTGTTCCCATAGCAAGGGAAGAGGATGAAGAGATCGACCAAATTGAAAGTGAAATTCAGTCGCCTGGATTTAGTCGAATGCAATCATGAGGACCGTCCATCTTTGTTCAAAAAGAAAGGAGAGGCATGAAGAGGCATTAAATCTGGTTGAATTTACAATCTGTGCCGTATTACCGCGACCACATCTGCAGAAGCTTCTGTGTTTTTGATCGTTTAATTTTGAATGATTAACTAGAGAGCATTCATGGCTTGATTATATGAATGTTCAGCAATGGGTTTAAATCTGACAAAATTATTTCACAAAAAAGCAAAGATTTCTGCCTCATTGAAAGGAGTAGATACATCGTAGATCATAAGATATAGGAGTAAAATTAGGCCATTCAGCTGATCAAGTCTTTTCTGCCATTCCATCATGGCTGATTTATTATCCCTCTTGACTCAATTTCTCTCACTGTAACCTCTGACACCTTGACTAACGAATAACTTATCAACCTCCGCTTTAAATATACCCAATGATGTGGCCTCCAGAACTACTGACCAATGCATTGTTATCAGCATCATGTGACATATATCACCCGAAATGTCAAATCTGGGACTGTTTTACGTGACATCATGTAACATTATGGCGTTGGAGTAGCTGGAACCCGCACAATGATTCCCACTACATAATATGCATGAAAGCTTACTCTAGAAATTATATTGTTAAAAACAATGGTAAGCTTTCTTATTATGTTGTAACCATGGCAACGATATTAGCCCTCCCTATCTTCCTTGTCATCGTTTGTAAAGCGGCATTCCTGTACACAAGACTAGCAAACAAACACACTTTTTGCACTCACTTACCTGTTACTTTCATCTAACTGTGTATATGCTTTTGCCTTCTAACACATCCTTGCTGATATTCTCAGCCTGCATACATTGGTTTTAACTGCATCCCAGTTCATTCTAAATCACCCAAAAAAAGTTTTCTCAAAGTGTTAAAACAAAATCCAAAGCATTTTTCCTCATTAATCCACACCACAGTCTCTTTCCCATTTTCAACTGCCCCCATTATGCCCACATTCACAATGGTTACTATGAGCCTTTACCCCAATGTTAGCACTTCTCGTGCTGTTTGAACAATAGCGACAATTAACTAAAGACAAGCTTGTCAATACATTCCAGTAATTATTTAGTGCACCTGTATTTTAAGTTATAAGCTTATAGGAGTATTTTACTTTATCTTACAAGTGTATCGGCTGGTTACATCAAAAGTTAAGAGCAACACACTCTTAAAGAGGGTACTGCTTAGATTCATTGTACCTACCAGACACAGTACTTAACACTGCTTACAACTATTTGTTACATTAAGACTTTAATACTTTTAAGTGTAAATGTGCTGGTTCTCAGCAGAATTGTTACAAAAGATGATGGAAAAGCATGTCTGATGTATATTTAGTATGGAACTTCTACCGGAATATAGTGTTTTCGGAAACTAGAATGCAGTTGGAATCTTTGCAAGCCTATGGATATAGATTTGCTGCTTCGTATTTGTAACTGCAGATTGTGAATTTCACAGCCTAAATTTCCTATTTATTTCTGAAACAAAAGAGGCATTTTTCAATAAAACTACTGAAATTAAACTAATTGGTCTGTAGTTTTCTTTTAACACTTTTTCTTGAAGAGGTAATTATGAGGATGAGAGGCTAAACCCATGTCTGGACAGTCCGATCATCCTTGAAGATCAAAGCTCAAGAGGAGATTAAGTGTCTTAATCAAAATTATTACATTATAAGGGGTTTTAATAGGAATAGGGAGAAACTACATTTACTGATTCAAGCAGCACTAATCAGAAATAAGACAAAGAAGCAGAATTAGGCAGTTCAGCCACAGAATCTGCTCCACCATTCCATCATGGTTGATTTATTTTCACTATCGACACCGTTCTCCTGCCATCACCCCATAACTTTTGATTACCTTACTAACCTGCCAACCTCCCTTCGAAATATAACCTAATGACTTGGCCTCCCACACTATCCTTGGTTGGTGCGACTGTAACGAAACCCAATTCCCCTCGGGATCAATGAAGTATGGCTGTCTGTCTGTCTGCGGCATTGAGTTCTAGAGATGCACCAGCCTTTGGCTAAAGGAATTCCTCATCTCTGAGGCTGTACCCTCTGGTTCTAGACTCCCAGAAACATTCTCTCCACATCCACTCTATCTAGGCCTTTCATAATGCAATAGGTTTCAATAACTTTCTCCCTCATTCTTCTAAACTCTAGAGAGTATAGGCCTAGTGCGCCTTGTGTGTAAACCTTTTCCTTCCCTAAATCATTCCTGTCAACCTCCTCTGGACCCTCTCCAATGCCAGCACATCCTTTCTTAGACACTGGGCCCAAACTTGCTCACAGTGCTCCAAGTCTGATCTCACCAGTGCCTTATGAGGCCTCAGCATTACATCCTTGCTTTTATAATCCAGTCCTCTCAAAATACCAATACTGCATTTGCGTTCCTGACCACCGACTCAACCTGCAAGTTAACCTTTAGAAAATCCTGCATTGGGACTTGCAAGCTTCTTTGCACCTCTGATTTAAAATTTGCTCCCTGTTTAGAAAATAGTCTATGCCTTTATTTCTTCTACCAAAGTGCATGAGATACACTTTCCTACTATATATCTAAGAAAGGATGTGCTATATTCCATTTGCCACTACTTTTCCCATTCTCCTAATCTGTTTAAGTTCTTCTGCAGACCCATGCTTCAGAAGCATAGAAAACCTACAGCACAGAAAACCTACAGCACAATACAGGCCCTTTGGCTCACAAAGTTGTGCTGAACATGTCCCTGCCTCAGAAATTAATAGGCTTACCCATAGCCCTCTATTTTACTAAGCTCCACGTACCTATCCAAAAGTCTCTTAAAAGACCCTATTGTATCCACCTCCACCACCGTTGCCGGCAGCCCATTCCACACACTCACCACTCTGTGAGTAAAAAGCTTACCCCTGACATCTCCTCTGTACCTACTCCCCAGCACCTTACACCTGTGTCCTCTTGTGGCAACCATTTCAGCCCTGGGTAAAAGCCTCTGACTATCCACACAATCAATACCTCTCATCATCTTATATACCTCTATCAGGTCACCTCTCATCCTCCGTCGCTCCAAGGAGAAAAGGCCAAGTCCACTCAACCTATTCTCATAAGGCATGCTCCCCAATCCAGGTAACATCCTTGTAAATCTCCTCTGCACCCTTTCTGTGGTTTCCACATCCTTCCTGTAGTGAGGCGACCAGGACTGAGAACAGTACTCCAGGTGGGGTCTGACCAGGGTCCTATATAGCTGCAATATTACCTCTCAGCTCCTAAATTCAATTTCACGATTGATGAAGGCCAATACACCATACTCCTTCTTAATTACTTTCTCAACATTACCTGCCCTTTACCTCTCTTCCTATCATCCACAAACATGGCCACAAAGCCAGATCATTAGCAAATAACATGCAAAATAACAGAGCTAACACTGACCCCTTTATCACTGGTAGGCAACCAGAAATGACCCCCCTTTATTCCCGCTCTTTGCTTTCTGCCAGTCACCTGATCTTCTATCCATGCTTGTATCTTTCCTAATAAACCATAGGCTCTTTGCTTGTTTCGCAGCCTCAAGTGCAGCATCTTTTGAAAATCTAAGTAAACACATCCACTGACCCCTTTGTCTATCCTGCCTGTTATTTCTTCAGTGAATTCCAATGACAGGAAGAATTGCTAAAGGGAATCATGCTGAATTTGGCCTATTTTATCATGTGCCTCTAAGTACCCTAACACCTCATCCTTAATCTAACACCTTCCCAATCACTGAAGTCAGGCTAACTGGCCCAAAATTTCCTGTCTTTTACCTCCATCCCTTCCTAAAGAGTGGAGTGCCAGTTAGGATTTTGGGAAAACCTGGGAAAATGATCAGAAGAAAGGTGATTTTTTTTTCTCCCCCAAATGGTGAGTTGTAACCTGCGATTAAAAAAAAACCATTTACTTGTAGTCTTCTGTTCATGACTATCACCTTGGGTGCCTTGGAGGCATAACAGTTAATGGGGGAGCTCGGAGTTCAATTCAGGCTTCCTCTGTAAGAAAGTTTGTATGTTCTTCCCTCCTGCTTGTGGGTTTCCTCTAGCTGTTCTGGTTTCCTCCCTCGGTCCAAAGATCTTTGAAAATTGTCCTCTGATTAGGCTAGGGTTAAATAGGTGGGTTGATGGGGGGGGGGGGGGGGTGTGGCTCAGTGGGTCTGAAGGGCCTGTTCCACACTTTATCTCTAAATAGGCAAGGATAATGTACAACCCATGTCAGAATATTATCTTTAATCCCTTATGCTTTAATTTTAGATATTGTAGATGGGATTTTTATCAAAGGCCTGGATAATATGCACTGGTTCTCTAGTCTTGATGAAGTGTCTCAGCCTGAAACATCAATTCTCTATTCCTTACCATAGATGCAGTCTGACTTGCTCAGTTCCTCCAGCATTTTGTGTGGTTTTCCTTTATCTATACTGCCCATTACATCTTCAAAAACTTCCTAAAAGCTGGTCGAATATATTTTATAAAGACACAAAATCTTCAGATGCTGGAAATCCAGAGCAATGCACAGAAAATGCTGGAGGAACTCAACAGGTCAGGCAGCATTTATGGGAATGAACAGTTGATGTTTTGGCCAAGACCCTTCTTCAGAACCGGAGAGGAAGGGGGAAGACGCCAGAATAAAAAGGTGAGGTGGAGGGAAGGAGGATAGCTGGAAGGTGATAGATAAAGCCAGGTAGGTGGGGAAAGGTAAAGGACTGGAGAAGAATGAATCTGACAGGAGAGGAGACTAGACCATAGGAAAAGGGGCACCAGAGGGAGGTGATAGACAGGTCAGGAGAAGAGGTAAGTGGCCATAGAGGGGACACGAAGTGTCAGAAATAAGGCGGATGAGCTTGAAGCCAAGGTGCAAATGGGTAACTATGATGTTGTTGGGTTAACGGAGACATGGCTGCAGGGAGAACAGACCTGGGAAATAATGTACAAGGGTATACGTGCTATCATACAGACAGAAACGTGGGCAGAGGGGGTGGGGTGGCCCTGTTGGTGAGGAATGAGATTCAGTCCTTTGCAAGGGGGGGACATAGGGTCAGGAAAACTGTGTAGATAGAACTGAGGAACAGTAAGGGCAAAAGGACCCAAATGGGTGTTGTCTACAGGCCACCAAACAGTAGCATGGATATTGGGTGCAAGTGGAATAGGGAGTTAACATTGGCATGTGGTAAAGGTAATGTCGCAGTAGTTATGGGGGATTTCAACATGCAGGTGAACTGGGAGAATCAGGTTGGTGCTGGACCCCAGGACAGGGAGTTTGTAGAGTACTTACGGGATGCATTCTTGGAACAGCTTGTATGAGAGCCAACCAGCGACAAGATTATTCTGGATTTAGTGTTATGTAATGAACAGGATTTGATAAGTGATCTTGCAGTAAAGGAGCCATTAGGAGGTAGTGATCATAATATGATAAGTTTTTATCTGCAATTTGAGAAGGATAAGGGCAGCTCGGAGGTGCCAGTGTTGCAGTTGAACAGGGGAAACTATGGAGCCATGAGGGAGGAGCTGGCCAAAGTTGACTGGACGGATAGCCTAGCAGAAAAGACAGTGGAACAGCAATGGCAGGTATTCTTGGAAATAATGCACAAGGTGCAAAATCAGTTCATCCCCCAGAGAAGGAAGTATTCAAAGGGGGGGAAAGGGGCCACAGTGGTTGACAAAGGAAGTCAGAGATTGCATAGCATTAAAAAAAAAGCAAGTATGACAGAGCTAAGGTGAGTGGGAGAACAGATGATTGGGAAGTTTTTAAGGAACAACAGAACTTAACTAAAATGACAATATGGGGAGAAAAAATGAGGTACGAACGCAAGCTAACCAGGAACATAAAGGAAGATAGCAAAAGCTTTTTTAGGTATGTGAAGAGAAAGAAGATAGTTAAGAGCAATGTTGGGCCCTTGAAGAATGAATTGGGTGAAATTGTTATGGGAAACAGAAATGGCAGAAGAATTTAATGAGTACTTTAGATCTGTTTTCACTAAGGAAGACACAAACAATCTCCCAGATGTATGGATGGGCCAAGGACATAGGGTAACAAAGGAAATGAAACAGTTTGATATTAGGAAGGAAACGGTGATGAGTAGACTGATGGGACTGAAGGCTGACAAATCCCCAGGTCCAGATGATCTGCATCCTAGGGTACTAAAGGAGGTGGCCCTGGAAATTGCAGATGCATTGGTAATCATTTTCCAATGTTCCTTAGATTCAGGATCAGTTCCTGAGGATTGGAGAATGGCTAATGTTATCCCACTTTTTAAGAAAGGAGGGAGGGAGAAAACAGAGAACTATCAACCTGTCAGCCTGACATTGGTGGTGGGGAAGATGCTAGAGTCCATTATTAAGGATGGAATATCCAGATAGCAGTGATAGGATTGGACCGAGAAAGTATGGATTTACCAAGGGTAAATCATGCTTGACTAATCTGTTGGAGATTTTCGAGGATGTAACCAGGAAGTTAGACGAGGGAGAGCCAGTGGATGTAGTGTACCTCAATTTTCAGAAGGCATTTGATAAGGTCCCACATAGGAGATTGGTGGGTAAAATCAAAGCTCAGGGCATTGGGGGGAAGACATTGACATGGATAGAAAACTGGTTGGCAGATTGAAAGCAAAGGGTAGCGGTGAATGGGTGTTTCTCGGAATGGCAGGTGGTGACTAGTGGGGTGCCACAGGGCTCAGTATTGGGACCACAGCTGTTTATGATTTATCAATGATTTTGATGAAGGCATTGAAAATAACATCAGCAAATTTGCTGATGATACTAAGCTGGGTGGCAGCGTGACATGTGATGAGGATGTTAGGAGAATTCAGGGCTGGGTGAGTGGGCAGATACTTGGCAGATGACGTTTAATGTCAATAAGTGTGAGGTTATCCACTTTGGGAGTAAGAACAGGAAGGCAGATTATTATCTGAATGGTGTAGAGTTAGGTAAGGGAGAAATACAAAGAGGTCTAGGAGTCCTTGTTCATCAGTCACTGAAGGTGAATGAGCAAGTGCAGCAGGCAGTGAAGAAGGCTAATGGAATGTTGGCCTTTATTACAAAGGGAATTGAGTACAAGAGCAAGGAAATCCTCTTGCATTTGTACAGAGCCCTGGTGAGACCACACCTGGAGTATTGTGTACAGTTTTGGTCTCCAGGGTTAAGGAAGGACATCCTAGCTGTAGAGGAAGTGCAGCGTAGATTCACGAGGTTAATTCCTGGGATGTCTGGACTGTCTTACACAGACTGGTTAGAGAGACTGGGCTTGTTCACGCTGGAATTAAGGAGATTGAGAGGGGATCTGCTTGAAACATATAAGATTATTAAGGGACTGGACAAGATAGAGGCAGGGAATATGTTCCAGATGCTGAGAGAGTCCAGTACCAGAGGGCATGGTTTGAGAATAAGGGGTAGGTCATTTAGGACAGAGTTAAGGAAAAACTTCTTCTCCCAGAGAGTTGTGGGGGTCTGGAATGCACTGCCTCGGAAGGTAGTGGAAGCCAATTCTCTGGATGCTTTCAAGAAGGAGCTAGATAGGTATCTTATGGATAGGGGAATCAAGGGATATGGGGATAAGGTAGGAACCGGGTATTAATAGTAGTTGATCAGCCATGATCTCAAAATGGTGGTGCAGGCTCGAAGGGCCAAATGGTCTACTTGTGCACCTATTGCCTATTGTCTAAGAGGGAGGGGGGAGGGAAAAATACAGGAAGGAGAAATCAAAGTTCATGCCATCAGGTTTGAGGCTACCTAGATGAAATATGAAGTGTTACTCCACTCTGAGGGTGGCCTCTTTGTGGGGATTGGCATTAATATGTTTGGCCACCGGAAAATTTCACTTTTGGCAGATGGAGTGAAGGTGCTTGACAAAACATCCCCCCCAATTTAGGTTGGGTGAATCATCATTCAGTTAGCCCTCTTTATAAATCATCTTCTGATTCAAGCCTATGGTCAGATACTCATTTATCTTCTCTAAATTTTACCCTCGTTCCGCACAACTGGGCAGTAAAGTGGTTAGCACAACACTATTACAGGTCGGGGTATGGGAGTTTGGAGTTCAATTCCAATGTCCTCTCTAAAGAGTCTGCACATATACATCTTATGGAATGTGTAGGCTTTCTTTGGGACCTCCAGCTTCTACCCACAATCCAGGGATGTGCCAGGTGGGTTAATTGGTCATTGTAAATTGTCCTACGATTAGGTTAGGATTAATCAGGGTTGTGAGGGGTTACTGGAGTAGTATGGCTTGAAGGGCCTATTCTGAGCTGTATCTCCAAATAAAAAAAAACAGGTTTTAGCTTCTAAACTTTAGAACAAGTACCAAACATTGAAGTAGCTCCAACAGAAATTATCACTCACAGAAGCTACTTGTTCCAATGGGAAGATCCTTTAAGAGTGCTCAATTTTATTTTACGTAGCAAACATGAAACAGACTTTTTTCAAACAACAATGGCATAAAAGGAAGGCAAGATCACTTGGTTATTATATGTTAATATGTCATGCCAAGTAATATGGTGGAAGAGAATTATAAACTCTTCATTGAACGCCCTCCCCCATACAGATATTTTGTTAATAATGAAGAGGCCAGTGTGGTATTTAAATGAACCAATCAGCTAACTGGGTGCTGTGGTAGCGTAGCAGTTAGTGTGACACTCTAACAGAGAGAGGGGTTGGAGGTCAGAGTTCAATTCTGATGTCATCTGTTAGGAGTCTGTACATTCTCTCTCTGCAACGCATGAGCTTTCCCTGGGTGCTCTGGTTTCCTCCCACAGTCCAAAGATGGATAGAAAGTTAATTGGCCACTGTAAATTGTCCTGTGATTAGGCTCGGGTTAAATTGGGGGTTGCTGGTTGGCCTGGCTTAAAGGGCCAGAAGGACCTGGTCAATCTGTAGGTAGAGGTAGATAGATAATCAAATAATTAATTAATCAATCTAGGACAGAATCTCTTTCTCCAGTTACCTTTTGGGAATATCATAGAGCAATCACGTGGAATGAGGCTTATTTTCCCCTGATGGGATTCCATTGAGACTTAGCAATAATCTCTGGGAATCCATGAAGAAGGCCGTAACTTTTTAAGAGGGGCAAGCCACGATGTCATCATTAAGTGACGAGAAGGCTAAAGAGTCAAGGTACAGTGCAGCTCGACTTCCTCCCACTATCTCCCTGGTGATCAGGACATAGAAGGCCCGGATGCACAAAGCCTAACAAATCTGAGCTTGGTCCTGGGAAACCCTGTCCATGCCAAATCTGGATCATTGTGCTCTCCTGACAAGGGCCTCAGTGTTCATTCAAAGACAGGCCTCAGACCAATTACCTGACTGGCCCCGACACAGGATGAGATATTGACCAATAACCTCCTGTCGTGTGCAAGGTAACACAATCTAACCAATTTCTCATAACTGAAATGCTTCAGTGCAGGCAGCATTCTGGTGAATCTTCTCTGCACCCTCTCCCCACACTATCACATCCTTCCTGTGCAATGGCCCCCAAAAACATAGCATGCAATAGTCCAAGTGTGGCTTAACCAATCAGAGAGCGACCTCACAAGTTGCACCACTGCTTCGTATGGACGTTGCTCCATGGCAGATGGGAAGGCTCTGCAATGGGCCGTCAAAACTGCCCAATGCATCACTGGCACCAGCCCACCTACCACCTGGTGCCGGGAAAGGGCCGGTATGAATGATCCCACCCACATGAACTGTTGTCCCACTCCCTTCAGGGAGGAGGCGACACAACATCCACGCCAGGACCACCAGACTTAAAAGCTGTTTTTTTCCCCAAGCAGTAAGGCTGATCAACACCACAACTACTTCATTATTTCCTGTTAGTCACCCTGTGTACAGCCCCTCATCACGTTATGGACAAAAATCAGATTCAGGATCTGTGAAATACAGTAGAACTGATCGTGGTTCCAAGCCAAGCATAAAGCACAGGAGAATACCATTACAGACAACACAACAGCACCCAACAATTTAGAAGACAACAGTGCAAACGGCCATGAGCAATCAACAATTCACATGTGAAAACATCAATAATCCAACTTAAGTAAATGTGAACAGATGAACAGACTCAATAACTATCACAGAACACGGAGAGCAGGAAAGACTGTCCAACGGGTGTTGTGCCGGGGCAGTTGGGGGTATTACACCTGAGTGAAGAACACCAGCTTCTTAGTTGAGAAGCTGCATAGCGACTGGAAAGAAGCTTTGGAGATGACGTGGAGTCCTGGTGGTGAAGGATTGTAAGCAATTTTGGTGAATAGGTGACTGCTAAGGTGGGTGGAGTCAACAGTAATTTTCCAGCTCCTGTCTTGGCTCTGGCGATGAACAGTGATTTTAACGTCTGTAGCTGTCAGACAGTGATCTTCTCCACTGAGTGGACCACTCACTGCTATGTATTTATAAACATTGTGTTTTAAAACATATTATTATTTGTTCTTCTGGGTAGTGGGGTGGGGATATGTCTCTACCAACGGAGGTGTAAAGCACTCCTTCCTTCTGCTAGCCTTAGGCCACCCTCGGGCAAGGTGTAGCACCTACTTACCCCCGATCAGGGTCATGTGAAGCCATGGGAACATGGTCGCGTGAGCGGCCGGTACATATCACAAGTCCTGATTATGTGACCACTATTTTACAATAGCCCCCTAATCACTGAGGTAGGGTATACAGGTCTGCAATCATATGGCTTATCCCTGCTGCCCTCTTGAATAAGTGAACAAGTTTACTCTTTCCAATCACGTGTATTTAATGTAGATGTTAAAATCTCCAGAGCCCCAACTCTTGCTACCCATAGAAGCCCAGGACATGTTTCATCAAGCCCTCAGTGATTTATCTATCTTTAGGATTCAAAAACATCTATCATCTCCTCTTTTTTTTAATGCTAATATGCTCTCAAACAGACGTTCCCACCGCAGACATGGACCACCTGGTTAATGGTGTAACCTTCAGGTTCCATTGGCTGTGTAAGCCTGGGGAAGGCAATCTCTGGCCCCGCCAAACGGGTGAGATTGAAATGTGAGTCCACCCCAAAACCCCTCTGTTTGTGTGGATGCTGTGAGATTTGTCACCCAGTTACAAATCAGTACCACAAAATAACAGACAGTACGCTGCATACAATTAAAGGATTTGGCTTTATAATTCTTAATTTGATTGCAGGGTTAGTGAAGAAAAAGCAAAAAAAAACAGTCTAACGTGCACAAGTTGAGCCTCACGGTTTCCCCTTCACCGATCCTCCATCGATTTCCACGGCCTTCGTCGGGTCACAGCCCTGTTCTGGCATCTTCTCTCTTCATCACCCAACAAACCAAAGACTCAGATTACCCTGGGGTCAGGCACACGGCACAAAAACCACCCTCCTCACATTCCAAAGCACCCGTTATATCTAACCATAACCCAAACACTGCTTCTACAGAAATACTATTACATTAACAGTGAAACCTTCCCCAGGGTGTTATGATGGTAAGACTCCCTGGCATACAAAAAGTTGAAATCCCTGCTCTAGAACATCACTGTCTCTCACTCTGAACTTTCTGTCCATTTACTGTTTCCTTACACACAATAATTTTGTTTCCCCACTGGACACTCAGTTCTCACCTGCAGCTCCAAGCAGCAGCTATACCCTGGCGTGTTGCCATGACAGGCAGGCTAAACCAGGTGAGGCTGGTCGGTGACCTCATAGAGTTAGAGATATGTCTGACGCAGACTGAGAAGTCAGCTTCCGGCCACCTGGGTGGCTGGGATCCGATGACCAAGGTGGTACTGCAACACTCCACGGAGAGCAAAGGGGCAGAAAACAACATGCTCATCCACAGCAACCAAGGAAGACCTCAGATTGTGATGCCAGCTCGTACCACGGCACCTGAACAGAGTAGAACTGCCCCAGTGCACCAGCTTTTCCACTTGAAACACTCACCAGTGCACAGTAGCATAGCAGTTGGCATGTCACTATTACAGACCGAGGCGTCAGAGTTCACAGTTCAATATTGCCTACCTGTAAGGAGTCTAGACGTCCTCCCCATGGAATGTGTGGGTTTCCTCCAGTTTCCTCCCACAGTCCAAACGCATAGCGGTGGGTAAGTTGATTGATCGTTGTAAATTGTCCCATGACAGGGCGAGGGTTAAATCGGGGTTGCCGGATGGTGCGGTTCAAAAGGGTAGACTGGCCTGTTCCATGTTGTATCTTTAAATAATAGATGATTAATTGATTAAAGTAAACAAGGCATCAAGACCAGATCAGTTAAATTCAGTACTTAATGCAAGAGCACAATTTGATCTATGCTTGTCACAACCAATGACACTGCCGTGGAGACAGGGCTCTCTCGCAGGTGGGCCACTGAAAGAAGATGGCAATCTCGCGCGTGAGAATCGCCACATTCCAGCCAAATAGAGTTTCTTGGTAATTGCATTTCCTTCCTTCCAATGATTTCAATCTTGAAATTTCAATCTTCATTGAAGCCTGCAAGAACAACACTCACTGCTTACCTTCATCTGTATTCCAGGAATCAAGATTAGTGATTCAGATAGACACTGTTAAAGGAGCAGTATTAATTTAATTCTTGGATACTGCTTTCAAGCTGCAGTGATGGTGTTAGTTTTCAAAGAATTTAGTTAGCTGACCTGTTGGCCTAACATTTATTATTTTCCTTTGTTATGTACGTTTCTAATTAAATCTCAGCGAACTGTTCATTCCATCTCTGTTTCTCTGTCTGCACTTGCAGCATCACTGTACTCCTGCCAATGCTGTTCGTAAATTCAACACAAGCATCTGATTGCTTGTGCATCTGAATTTCACTTCACTTTCTTTGAAATCATTTTCCCTTTAAACTCATATTAAATTGATTTTTTTTGAACACAAAGCATCCATTTTAGTTAAGCAACTTTTCAAAGTTCCGAATCAGAATTAATATCCATTATGTGGCCGCAGTACATTGCAATACAACAAATTTCCACAAGTATCCAATAAATATGATCTAGGTTAAGAGTTTACATCTGTGCTTCAAACATTTCTAATTTTAACATTTATCTGAGGGTAGGAAACAAGAGTCAAGTGATCTATTAAACCTTGGCATAAAGGAAATCCTTTAAAAATTAAGTAATCATATGAAGACCTTTGCAAAGATGGTACATACTTAGTTAGAAAACAAAGTAGGTATATGGAACTGATAGCAACGAATTGCATCTACTGATAGCTTATCAGGCCAAAGCAAAATACAGTGGAATCCAGTTAATTCGACATGTCGTGACTAATACATTTTGGCCCAGCTATCCCAATTAATGGAAGCTTCATGGAAATAATTAAAAAGGTATAAAAAAATAAAAGCTACCATTTAACTGAGTAACAAATTAAGTACTTAAATGAAATAGGAGAATTTGTGGGGAAGATCGGGAGTCTCGGATGGCATGTTGCTTCCCTGGTGCCGGGGTCCGAGACATCTCAGATCGGGTGCAGGTTATTCTTGAGAGGGAGGGCAAGAATCCAGATGTTGTGGTCCATGTAGGGACCAATGATGTGGGTTGGATGAGTGAGGGGGTCGAGTTTAGGGAGTTCAGGGAGTTAGGTGCAAAGCTGAAGAGCAGGACCTCTAGGGTAACAATCTCAGGATTGCTACCTGTGCCACATGTGAGTGAGGCAAGGAACAGAAAGATTATACAGATATACAGATTAATACGTGGCTGAGAGGCTGGTGAAGGAGGGAGGGCTTCAGGTTTTTAGATAATTGGGCTTTGTTCCTGGGAAGGTGGGATCTGTTCTGACGGGACGGTTTACAACTGAACTGGAGCGGTACTAACATTCTTGCAGGAAAGTTTGCTAGTGCTTCTTGGGGCGGGGGGGGGGGGGGGGTTTAAACTAAATTTGCAGGGGGCAGGGATCCAGAATGTGAGAGAGGATAGCGAGAGGAAGAAAAAAAGGACAGGTGGGGACTACACAGCTCCAGAATATTAAGTGTGTAGTAGAGAAAGGTGAGAAGGAACAAGTGATAAGGAGGCCACATATACAGAGGAATGGTCTGACAGAACATGGAGTTAAATGTGCAGAAAGAATAAGTAAATTTAGGAAGGACAACAAAATTCTAGGGGTGTATAGCCTGATGGGAGTTTGGGGAGCTGGGTTAAGCACAATAAGCAGCGATTCAAACAGAGAGAGGAGAAATGGGCTAAAAATTCTATATCTGAATGCACGAAATGTCAGAAATAAGGT
This sequence comes from Hypanus sabinus, assembly GCF_030144855.1. Taxonomy (NCBI): domain Eukaryota; kingdom Metazoa; phylum Chordata; class Chondrichthyes; order Myliobatiformes; family Dasyatidae; genus Hypanus; species Hypanus sabinus. Next base: position 8,701,600 of record NC_082717.1, read on the forward strand.
GGATGAGCTTGAAGCTCACGTGCGAATGGGTAACTATGATGTTGTTGGGATAACGGAGACATGGCTGCAGGGAGATCAGACCTGGGAAATGAATGTACAAGGGTATACGTGCTATCGTAGGGACAGAAATGTGGGGTGGCCCTGTTGGTGAGGAATGAGATTCAGTCCTTTGCAAGGGGGGGACATAGGATCAGGAGAAGTAGAGTCTGTGTGGATAGAACTGAGGAACAGTAAGGGCAAAAGGACCCTAATGGGTGTTGTCTACAGGCCACCAAACAGTAGCATGGATATTGGGTGCAAGTTGAATAGGGAGTTAACACTGGCACGTGGCAAAGATAATGTCGCAGCAGTTATGGGGGATTTCAACATGCAGGTAAACTGGGAGAATCAGGTTGGTGCTGGACCCCAGGATAGGGAGTTTGTAGAGTGCCTACGGGATGCATTCTTGGAACAGCTTGTACGAGAGCCGACCAGGGACAAAGCTATTCTGGGTTTAGTGTTATGTAATGAACAGGATTTGATAAGTGATCTTGCAGTAAAGGAGCCATTAGGAGGTAGTGACCATAATATGATAAGTTTTTATCTGCAATTTGAGAAGGATAAGGGCAGCTCGGAGGTGACAGTGTTGCAGTTGAACAGGGGAAACTATGGAGCCATGAGGGAGGAGCTGGCCAAAGTTGACTGAACAGATATCCTAGCAGAAAAGACAGTGGAACAACAATGGCAGGTATTCTTGGAAATAATGCACAAGGTGCAAAATCAGTTCATCCCCCAGAGAAGGAAGGATTCAAAGGGGGGGGGGGAAGGGGCCACAGTGGTTGACAAAGGAAGTCAGAGATTGCATAGCATTAAAAAAAAGAACAAGTATGACAGAGCTAAGGTGAGTGGGAGAACAGATGATTGGGAAGTTTTTAAGGAACAACAGAACTTAACTAAAAAGACAATACGGGGAGAAAAAATGAGGTACGAACGCAAGCTAGCCAGGAATATAAAGGAGGATAACAAAAGCTTTTTTAGTTATGTGAAGAGAAAGAAGATAGTTAAGAACAATGTTGAGCCTTTGAAGAATGAATTGGGTGAAATTGTTATGGGAAACAGAAATGGCAGAAGAAATTAATGAGTACTTTAGATCTGTTTTCACTAAGGAAGACACAAGCAATCTCCCAGATGTATGGATGGGCCAAGGACATAGGATAACAGGGGAAATGAAACAGATTGACATTAGGAAGGAAACGGTGATGAGTAGACTGATGGGACTGAAGGCTGACAAATCCCCAGGTCCAGATGGTCTGCATCCTAGGGTACTAAAGGAGGTGGCCCTGGAAATTGCAGATGCATTGGTAATCATTTTCCAATGTTCCTTAGATTCAGGATCAGTTCCTGAGGATTGGAGAATGGCTAATGTTATCCCATTTTTTATGAAAGGAGGGAGGGAGAAAACAGAGAACTATCAACCTGTCAGCCTGACATCGGTGGTGGAGAAGATGCTAGAGTCCATTATTAAAGATGAAATAGTGGCATATCCAGATAGCAGAGAGAGGATTGGGCCAAGCCAGCATGGATTTACCAAGGGTAAATCATGCTTGACTAATCTATTGGAGTTTTTCGAGAATGTAACCAGGAAGTTAGACGGGGGAGATCTAGTTGATGTAGTGTACCTCGATTTTCAGAAGGCATTTGATAAGGTCCCACATTGGAGATTGGTGGGTAAAATCAAAGCTCATGGCATTGGGGGGGAAGACATTGCCATGGATAGAAAACTGGTTGGCAGATGGAAAGCAAAGGGTAGCAGTGAATGGTTGTTTCTCGGAATGGCAGGTGGTGACTAGTGGGGTGCCACAGGGCTCAGTATTGGGACCACAGCTGTTTACGATTTATGTCAACGATTTAGATGAAGGCATTAAGAATACCATCAGCAAATTTGCTGATGATACTAAGCTGGGTGGCAGTGTGACATGTGTTGAGGATGTTAGAAGAATTCAGGGTGACTTGGATAGGCTGGGTGAGTGGGCTGATACTTGGCAGATGACATTTAATGTGAATAAGTGTGAGGTTATCCACTTTTGGAGTAAGAACAGGAAGGCAGATTATTATCTGAACAATAGAGTTAGGTAAGGGAGAAATACAAAGAGGTCTAGGAGTCCTTGTTCATCAGTCACTGAAGGTGAATGAACAAGTGCAGCAGGCAGTAAAGAAAGCTAATGGAATGTTGGCCTTTATTACAAAGGGAATTGAGTACAAGAGCAAGGAAATCCTCTTGCATTTGTACAGAGCCCTGGTGAGACCACACCTGGAGTATTGTGTACAGTTTTGGTCTCCAGGGTTAAGGAAGGACATCCTAGCTGTAGAGGAAGTGCAGCGTAGATTCACGAGGTTAATTCCTGGGATGTCTGGACTGTCTTACACAGACTGGTTAGAGAGACTGGGCTTGTACACACTGGAATTAAGGAGATTGAGAGGGGATCTGATTGAAACATATAAGATTATTAAGGGACTGGACAAGATAGAGGCAGGGAATATGTTCCAGATGCTGGGAGAGTCCAGTACCAGAGGGCATGGTTTAAGAATAAGGGGTAGGTCATTTAGGACAGAGTTAAGGAAAAACTTCTTCTCCCAGAGAGTTGTGGGGGTCTGGAATGCACTGCCTCGGAAGGCAGTGGAGGCCAATTCTCTGGATGCTTTCACGAAGGAGCTAGATAGATATCTTATGGATAGGGGAATCAAGGGATATGGGGACAAGGCAGGAACCGGGTATTGATAGTAGATGATCAGCCATGATCTCAAAATGGTGGTGCAGGTTCGAAGGGCCGAATGGTCTACTTCTGCACCTACTGTCTATTGAAATATAGAACACTAGTTAATAGCTCCTTATAGTTATCGACAGAGGAATTCATCCAGTGCATGTGTTCCTTTGTTTGGCTATAAATGAACAAAATTAATGCAGACTCCTAGTGTAGATAATGGACTGCCTTCACATAATGCACCCTCCAAATCATCATTTTCATTGTAACATCTAAGATGATTGTCAACCCCTTCAAATTATTAGTTTCCAACTTCCTGAAACAGTGAAATTGTTTCATTTTCACTCCCGGTCATTTCTGATTGCTGAATGCTTGAAAACGCAGTGAGAGTCAACAGTTCCCAATTATATTACTGGTTATTTCTCGCCTAAAATCAGTGACAAAAAACACTTATCTTTGAACAAAAGCACATGCAACTGGCATAATTTTAAAACTGTTCACTCTAAACACAGTTCAGCATCAAATGGCCGCACAAGGGCACGTGTCCAACAGAAGTCAGAAACTGTTTGGCAACATTTGCCAGTCCCACCTAAGTGGTATAGTGTCCCAAATAAACAAGGAATCCCAGCTATTTTTCCTATGGTTCAATTAACTGGAATCCACTGTGGAGTCAATTTTGGGCTGGGATGCTCTGATGTTGGGTGTTGCAGGGATCACTGCTGTGAAACAATCATTAGTGATTTGAATACAGGGACTAGAAATAATATATCTGATGCTGATGACAGAAAGTTGCTTGGCACTGGAAGTTGTGAATATGATCCAAAGAGACATCAGGAGCGTATATACGGGCTATGAGAATAGGCGAGGACAAGGCAGATGGAATATAATGAGAAGAAATGAGGTCATCCCCTTTAGAAAGGAACAATGCCAAGGTTTTTCACTTCTATACCTTCTATGAGAAAAGAGCTGAAAACTGTCTGGATTGATTGTGAATATCATTTAAGTCCTTTTGAGAAATTTCAAGCCAATTTTCTAGCACTTATTTCTAACATTATTTAAGTATAAACCAGTAAACAGAGAAAACCTCGTTAGAAAATGAAGGAAAAAAGTGAAGATGGATGTATTCCTCCTTTCCTTTCTCCTATGGTCCACAGTCCTCTCCTGTCAGATTCTTTCTTCAGCCCTTTACCTTTCCCACCCATCACCTTGCCCAGGTGTCCCTCCTCCTTCCCTTTCTCCTATGGTCCACTCTCCTGTCCTGTCAGATTCCTTCCTCTCTAGCCCTTTACCTTTCCCACCCACCTGGCTTCACCTATCAATTTCTTACCCCCCCCCACCACCCTTTCATTTTGGGGTCTTCCCTCTTCCTTTCCAATCCTAATGAAGGGTCTTAGCCCGAAACACAGAAAAACTACAGGATCTTCGGCCCACCAAGCAATACCAAACATGTCCTTACCTTAGAAATTACCTAGTGCTACTCATACCTCTTTATTTTTCTAAGCTCTATGTACCTGTCCAGGAGTCTCTTAAAAGACCCTATCGAATAGATTTACAAGGATGTTGCCTGGATTGGGGAGCATGCCTTATGAGAATAGGTCAAGTGAACGCTGTCTTTTCTCCTTGGAGTGACGGAGGATCAGAGGTGACTTGAGAGAGGTGTACAAGATGATGAGAGGCATTGATAGTGTGGATAGTCAGAGCTTGTCCCCTGAAATGGCTAGCATGAGAGGGTATAGTTTTAAGGTGCTTGGAAGTAGGTACAGAGGAGATATCAGGGGTAAGTTTTTTTTTACACAGAGAGTGGTGAGTGAGTGGAATGGGCTGCCGGTGGCAGTGGTGGAGGTGGAAACGATAGGGTCTTTTAAGAGATTCCTGGATGGCTACATGGAGCTTAAAAAAATAGTGGGCTCTGGGTAAAGCCTAGGTAGTTCTAGGTAGGGACATGTTTGGCACAGCTTTGTGGGCTGAAGGGTCTGTATTGTGCTGTAGGTTTTCTTTGTTTCTATGAATCCACCTCCACCTTCATTGCTGGCAGCCCATTCCACACACTAACCACTCTCTGCGTTAAAAACCTACCCCTGACATCTCCTCTGTACCTACTTCCAAGCACCTTAAAACTGTGCCCTCTTGTGGTAACCATCTCAGCCCTGGGAAAATGCCTCTGACTATCCACGTGGTCAGTGCCTGTCATCATAATAAATAATAAATAAACATTGACTGTTTATTTATCTCCATTAATGTTGCCTGATCTGCTGGGTTCCTCCAGCTTTTTGTGTGTTCTGCTTTGAAGATGTACAGATTTTAACTACATATATTGCTCCAGGTTCCTAAACTCCTACTACCTGTAATGTGCTCCAAATGGCGTGTGTAGCTACTAGGCCTGGCGGAATTTTTTCTACTGACAAGAGAAGGGGCAAAGGCAGACTATTTGCTTTGGGCAGGTGGGGTGCACCAGCTCATCAGCCTTGCACAGCAGCTCGCCAAGGAGAAGGTAAACTGATTTTAAAGCGGCGCTGCCTTGCGGCCATACCCAACCATGGGAAGGGCTTTGGGAATAAACCCTGAGGAAGAAATCCAGAGCCGGGGTCCCTAAGGCAGTTTGACATTGTTCACAACTTCACTCTGGCAACCTCTGCGATGACATTGGTGCCAGGCTGTATTGGCACTTGCCCTTTCCTTGGACTACATCAGTGACGTGGACAGGGGAACCTGCTGCATGGGCACCAACTGGATCTTCAAATCTTCCTGCCCAGGCTTGCACCACCAGGGGTGTAAACCCATGATTTCCTGGGATTGATGGCTGCCTATTACTTTGCCTTGAATGAATTCAGTGATTCCACCTGCACAATCCTACAGGATGGAGAATTCTAAGACACAACTCTAAAAGTCAAAAAATTCTCCTTAACTCCACCTTATATTTTGAAAATATGCCCTCAAGCTCTAGAAATACTTGGCGGTCACTTTATGAGGTACACCCGAAGACCTGCTTATTAATGCAAATATCTAATTAGCCAATCACTTGGCAGCAACTCAGTGCATAAAAGCATGCAGACACGGTCAAGAGGTTCAGTTGTTGTTCAGACCAACCATCAGGATGGGAAAGGAATGTGATTAAGTGGCTTTCACCTGGAATGATTGCTGGTGCCAGATGGAGTGGTTTGCATATTTAGGAAACAGTTGAACTCCTGGAATTTTCACACATAACAATGTTTCGAGTTTATAAAGAATGGTGCGATAAACAAAATAAACTCCAGTGAGCAGCAATTCAGTGGGAAAAAAGGCCTTGTAAATGGAAGAGGTCTGAGGAGAAGGGCCAGACCAATTCAAGTAGATAGGAAGGCAACAGTAACTCAAATAAGCACACATTGCAGAAGAGCATCTACAAATGCACAGAACCTCAAACCCTGAGGCAGAGGGGCTTCAGCAACAGAAGGCCAGATTGGGTTTCATTCCTGTGCCTAATAAACTGGCCATTAAGTGTATACTTAATAGAGAAAACATCCTGTCAGCTTCTAGCTGTTGGATCTTGGGATCTACGATGCCAGGAATGAACAGTGAGGCTATGAACTCTTTGTGGGGGCTTTGAGGTTCATGTGTATCTGGATTACGGTTACTTTTCCTGCTGTTTTTGAGCACTTTAATGCAGACTGGCATGCTGCAGTGCAGAATGGCTCTGCGTGCGGCCTGCTTTGCTAAGTAGCGTGGTGCTGAAATGAATTAAACTGAATGCCACTGGACTCCTGGTTTGATGATTGATATACTATCTGTCGTTCATCACTTTTTGCCATTTGCGCAATTAGTTCTTTTTCTCATGCTTTCTTGAATGGGTCCTGTGGCGTTTCTTTGTTTTGTGACTGCCTGCGGGAGGGTGAATCCCAGAGTCGTATTCTGTATACATATTTCGAAAATAAATTTACTTTGAATCTTTGAATTTACCTTGGGATCTTCAGAAAATAGCTATCAAGAACATCACGTCTTCGTCCTCAACTCTATTGTAAATACCCCCCCAACCTTAATATCACAAGACACAGGAGCAGAGTTATGCCATTTGGCCCTTCAAGTTTGCACTGCCATTTGATCATCCTTCTCATTCACTTTTCATCTTAGGAATCAACTAATTGAACCTTCTTTAACTTACCCTCAATGAAAATTTATTCATCCACGAAGGTGGAAACCAAACCTATCCACAGTACTCCAGGTGCAGTCATTTTCCATCAGTAAGACAACGTTAAAAGATTCCCACCAATACACTAAGTTAAAATTATATTTATTATCACAGTATGTATACATTATACAAACTTGAGATTCATCACCTTACAGGCAAGGCAGCCACAATCAAAGGAGCCCAAAAGAACCCACTAAAAACAAAAGAAGATTGCCAAACACACAATGTGTAGAGAGAAAGCACAGATCATGCAAATAATAAAAGTAAACAAATAGCATTTAGAACAAAAGTGAATCCACAGACATGAATCCTGGAGTGGCCAAAGCAGGCCCACAGCCACAGTTCCACGTTGAGCCAAGTAATCATTGTGGAACAGCTGTTAGAACCAACCAGACCCTCAACATGCCTTTACAATTATACTGGCTCAGTGTTTAAACCAACCAAACATTGGGTCATTCCTTGCATTAGGACCTGGGCCCTGTTGCGTCAATATGCTTTATGCCTGGATACAGCTTCCACTTCTAGGCCTGTATCTGAACTTTCCAAATCAGCCTAGCACTTAAGTCAATCAAACCTCGTGCTCGGTTTAGGTGGACACGCCTTAAATCTGCCTCACCTCCATTCTATTCGGCACAACCTTTCCTCGAAATGCATTGACCCCGCCTTGACTTTGCCTCGAACAGTCCTTCACCTTGCCTCGACTTCGTCTCACACTTCCATGCTTCAACCCTCAACTCAGCCGCGTCTTTGCCTGGGGATTGTAGTCTGTGCTACAACTGAGGCTGCGCAGCTCCCTTGCTATCGGTGTTGCCAATGAAGCAATGAATTGTTTGTGCAGTATTCTACATTACCAATGTCCAACAGGTTCCAAGGCAGTCACTCGCTCTGTTTGTTGGTGGGCACACCGCCTTTGTGAACCAACTCTGATCACTTCCTGTAGCATGTCTGCCTTGAGCCCAGCTTCATCGCTGATAGGGTATACCTGTAGAACTGGATGTTCTTGATAACCAGCAGTGTCTTGTGATTGTAAAAAAAAAAGACATAACAGATGAACAATTGTAGCTTTGATTGGACCTGAAGTGACCGTTGTGACTGTGCACACTGCCATCCTACAAGAAAGAAAACAGCCCTCCTCACCATCCATCACACCTACAAAAAATGTTGCCAGAAGAAAGCAGCATCCATCATCAAAGGCACTCTCTCCATGCATATGATGAAACCAAAGGAATAGCAGAGACCGATACAAGTTGGCAGCAGCAGTGTCACAGGAGTTACCAGTCAGTGTTGAACTCAATGTAGGACTGTCTTAGGGACTCCAGCTCTGGATTTTTCCCTTGGGGTTTTCTCCTGAAGCATTCCCCATGAGTGGGTATAGCCACAAGGTAGCAGAGGTTTGAGATTAGCATAATCCTTCTAAATGAGCTGCCAAACATGGGTGGAGTCCCATCTGCCCGAAGGGACAGGTTTTAAGTCACCAGTAACCCGCCATTTCCCCTTCTCCTGTCAGCAGAAACAGTTCTACTGGGCTTAACAGCAAAGCCACACTTGAAGGCCAGGATTTGGACTTGGTTGTCAGAGGTTATTTCAGTCGCACGCTATTGGGAGCATTTAATAGGTGGTGGGAGATTACCCCCACTACAACAATCTTAAGGAACACAACATCAGTCAGTGATAATAAAGCCAATTCTTGTTCTGATTCATCTTTCATTCTGGTCATTTTATCTGCTAGATAAATCAATACAGGAAGGATGCAATGCAAATAGAAGCACAGATGTACAGAAGAGATCGTCATGAATGTTTTATAGGGCTGGATGCATGAAACAGCTAAGTATTACCAGAAGTGTTTCTAACTTATATCTCAGTGTTTCATTCCCAACAATGTACTTTAGTACAGTCTATACATAGATAGATAACACGAGCAACAAGAGATTCTGCAGACGCTGGAAATTCTGAGCAACACACACAAAATGCTGGAGGAACTCAGAAGGTCAGGAAACATCTATGGATGGGAATAAACAGTCAATGTTTTGGGCTAAGACCCTTCATCAGGACTGCAAAGAAATGGGTAAGAAGCCAGAATTTTGTGGAAGATTGAAGGACGGGCAGGGGTACAAGCAGGAAGATAAGATGTAATGGGAGATCATCCCCATTACCAGCCCTGGCTATAACAATCTAAAGGGATTTTTCTTTCTATAAATGTTTAAAATACACACAGATTTCATGCCATGTAAGTATTTCCTGCTCAGTGCAATGGCTGGTCCATGCAGCTGTACAAAAAGTATTGGAAATGCTGCTATTTAATTACTTGTTTATTATTGCTTGTTTCTTTTTGCATCTGCACAATGTAAGCTTTTCTGTGTGTAGTTTTTTATTAATTCTATTTTACTTCCTTGTCTTACTGTAAATGCCTGGAAGAAAATGAATCTGACGGTAGTATGTGGGGTGTGTACATCAGTCAATGACAGCAAGCATGCAGGTACAGCAGGCAGTGAAGAAAGCTAATGACATGCTGGCCTTTATAACAAGAGGAATTGAGTATAGGAGTAAAGAGGTCGTTCTGCAGCTGTACAGGGCCCTGGTGAGACCCCACCTGCAGTATTGTGTGCAGTTTTGGTCTCCAAATTTGAAGGAGGACATTCTTGCTATTGAGGGAGTGCAGCGTAGGTTCATAAGGTTAATTCCCGGAATGGTGGGACTGTCATATGTTGAAAGATTGGAGCGACTGGGCTTGTATACACTGGAATTTAGAAGGATGAGAGGGGATCTGATTGAAACATATAAGATTATTAAGGGATTGGACACACTGGAGGCAGGAAGCATGTTCCCGCTGATGGGTGAGTCCAGAACTAGAGGCCACAGTTTAAGAATAAGGTGTAGGCCATTTAGAACAGAGATGTGGAAAAGCTTTTTCACCCAGAGAGTGGTGGATATGTGGAATGCTCTGCCCCAGAAGGCAGCAGAGGCCAAGTCTCTAAATGCATTCAAGAGAGAATTAGATAGAGCTCTTATAGATAGCGGTGTCAAGGGATATGCAGAGAGGGCAGGAACGGGGTACTGATTGTGTATGATCAGCCATGATCACATTGAATGGTGGTGCTGGCTAGAAGGGCTGAATGACCTACTCCTGCACCTACTATCTAGTGTGTGTGTGTGTGTGTGTGTGCGTGTGTGCGCGCGCGTGCTTGCGTACGTACATATACATACATACACACACAGACACACACACCATAGAACTTGAATGGAATCAGCTCATTCTCCAGTCTGAGGAAGAGCTTAAGAAGAGGGTACAGAGGATATTTAAGAATATGTCACTGTAACTGTATCAGGATTGGGATGGTACAGTAGCGTAGTAATCAGTGTTACGCTATTGAAGACCAGCCGTCCAGGCTCAATTCTGCCGCTGACTGTAAAGAATTTACATTCTCCCCGTGATCGGGTGGGTTTCCTCCCATATTCCAAACAAGTACCAGTCAGTAGGTTAATTGGCCACCTGGGTATAATTGGGCAGCGTAGGCTTGTTGGGTTTGGAGAGCCTGTTGCTATGCTGCGTCTCTAAATCGGTGTTTCCCGACCATTTTTTATGCCATGGATACTTACCATTAACTGAAGGTTCCATGGACCCCAGGATGGGAACCTCCGCAAATTAAAACAAAAATAGAAAGGAGCATAAAATTATTAGAGGCCTTGATAGATTAAAAAGGAAAGATCTATTTCCATAAAAATGTGGTTATAGCCAGGGGCATTGTATTATGTAACTCACAGGACAATTAAAAAGTGATGTAGACAATATGTTTTCATGCAAAGGGTTGTATGGAGTATTGAAATGGAAAGTTGAAAGGGAGAGACACCACATGTAAACAATACTTGGATGTATACTCAAAGTCTCTTTTGAATATTGGACCTAGTGCTGGGATTATTTTGGATAGTACTTTTTCAACATCCAAGACATAAATATCTTACGGTTTGACAAAACTGGCTCAGTTCTGAACAGGGGACCAGAACGGAAAGCCTGGGTGTGCATTCACACACATCTTCAAAGGCAGCAGGGCCTGTAAAGCCGGTGATTAATAATGCACGTGGAGCCCTGAACTCATAACAGAAGGAGCAAGTGTAAAAACAAAGTAGTGAATCCAGATCAAGCAATGATTAACCATCCTACTCCGGTCACCACACTTGGGGAAGTATGTAAGGGGCCCAGAGAGGGTGCGGAAGAGATTTATGGAGAATGATGGAATTCAGCTGTAAAGTTAGTCTGAAAAAAAAAAATGGTTTGCTCCCTTGGAGAAAAATAGTTTGAGAAGAGATTTAGCAGAGATGTAGAAGATCAGAACTAATTTGGATAGAAGCTGTTCCCATTCATGGATGGCTTATAACCCAATGGATATGTAGAACAAATGAAGACAGTTGTTTTAACAGAGGGATGAACTCTAGATCTGCTTGCCTGCAAGGAGGTGAAATCAAAGTTCAAGGTAAGTTGTATTATCTATATTTCCATAAGCAACCCTGAGATTAATTTTCTTGTGGGCATACTCAATAAATCTATAGAAAAATAACCACAGCAGAATTAATGAACAATCATCCAACCAGGGCTTTAGTGCAGAAGACAGCAAACTGTGCAAATGCAAAAAGTAGTAAAAAATAATAAGTAAATCAGTAATGAATATCAAGAACATGAGACAAAGAGTCCTTGAAAGTGAGTCCATAGGTTGTGGGAATGGGGCAAGTGAAGTTGAGTGAAGTTATACCCCTTGGTTCAGGAGCCTGATGGTTGAGGGATAATAACTGTTCCTGAACATGGTGGTGTGAAATCAGAGCTTATTAGGAATGATCAAAAAAATTGTATCAGTATTAAGGGAAAATAATATGTCATGCTATGAGAAAGAGTGGTGGAATAAGTTAAGGTTAACTTATCAAGTGTACATTAAAACACACAGTGAAATGTGTTTTTTGCATCAAATCAGCTCTGCAAGGATTGTGCTGGGTGCAGTCTGCAAGTTTTGCCACACTTCCAGCACCAGCTTAGCAATGCCCACAACTCACTAACTCCAACACATGCATCCTTGGAATGTGTGCACGACTGTTGTAACATATGGTTATTTGAGGTAAAGTCGTCTTCCTGCCAGCTTGAACCAGTCTGGCCAGTCTCCTCTGACCTCTCTCTTTAACAAGGAGTTTTGACCTACAGAGCTGCCACTCACTGGATGTCTTGGTTTCCTCGCACCATTCTGTGAGCAGGGGACCCAATCTGGGGTCCATGGACTCCTCGGTTAATGGTAATACTCCACATCATAAAAAAAGTTTGGGAACCCCTGCTCTAGAGACTGTTGTGTGAGAAAGTCATAGGAGATTAGCAGTTTCTGAGATACTCACACCACCCCGTGTGGCACCATTCCACGGTCAAAGTCACATACATCACTTCTCTTCCCCATTCTGACTTATGGCCTGAACAACAACTGAACCTCTTGACCATGTCTGTATGCTTTTATGCACTGATTGTTGCCACATGCTTGGCTGATGAAGTATTTTCATTAAAAAACAGGTATACAGGTGGTACTTACTAAGGCGGCTGCTGAATGTAGTTGAGTTTCACACTATAAATTTGATCAACAAACGACAAGTTTCTAGTTATTAAAACTGTTTAAAATGATTTCCTGCTTACAAGGCCACTTTATATAGGTTAAGCAGAAAAAGTGAATGAATAAACCATCAGTTCACAGTAGAACGGGAACTCCTGCTGTCTATGTCACATTAAGTTGCCTAGTAATTTAAAACAGTAAAACACCCTAATTGTAAGATTAAAGTCCAAGTCCATCTTTTATGTCGTGAATAATAGGTCCATCTGAACTTCATTGTAAAATGCCAAGGGCAAATCCACACATTTGCAATGCAGGGATTCAAATAAATCTTGCTAGCTGGAACTTAGTGATGAATTCAAGGACTTTTTTGGAAAGCGCAGTTCAATCTTCGGTGCAGTATTTCCATTTTTGGAAGCATGTAGTTCTGAAATCTGGAAGCAGTTTATTACCAAGCCTCTCTGTTTTCTTGTTTATTGTCACCTAGCGTGCACATTAAAATATTTTCTGAATCTTGTGAGAGAAGCTTTTATTCAGGCACTTTGGGAGAATGTTTTGTGCATGAGCTTCAAGCCTGGGTGACAGAAAGTGTCAACAGCAAGGAAACAGATACAGCCCTAAATGTAAATCAAATGTGTTTTGGAAAGTCAAGATCTATGATCGAGACAGAAATTCAAGGTCATAAGACCATAGGAAAAAGGCCATTTGGCTCAGCGTTTGTTCCTCCATTCCATCATGGCTGATTTATTTTCTCTCTCAATCCCATTCTCCTGCCTTCTCTCAGTAACTGTTGACACCCTGACTACTCAAGAACCCATCAAACTCAACTTTAAATATACTCAATCAATTGGCCTCCACTGCTGTCTGTGGGAATGAATTCCACAGATTCACCACCTTCTGGCTAAAGAAATTCCTACTCATCTCTGTTCTATGGAGATGCCGTTCTATTCTGAGGCTGTGCCCTCAGCTCCTAGACTCTCCCAGAATTAAAAACGTCCTCTTCAATTCCATTTTATCAAGGCAAGTAGTTAATGTTGTTCAATTATTCATGACTCTGGAATCTACCGACCAGTGAGTCAGTGCTAGGGAAGTTACTGGAGAGACTTCTTAGAGATAGGATTTATAAGCATTTGGAAAGCTATATCCTAATTAGGGAGAGCCAGCATGGCTTTGTGCGGGTAAGTCGTGTCTTACTAACTTGATTGAGTTTTTTGACAAGGTGCTAAGGGTGGTTGATGGAAGTTGAACTGTAGATGTTGTCTATGTGGATTGTAGCAAAGGTGTTCGACAAGGTCCCTCATGGGAAGCTCATCCAGTGGACTGAGATTCATTGGATTCATAATGAATTGGGCACTTGGATCCAGAACTGCGTTGCACATAGAAGACGGAGGTTGGTGGTCAAAGGGACGTATTCTAGTTGGAGGTCTGTGATTAGCGGTCACAAGGATCTGTACTGGGACTTCTGCTTTTTGTGATGTATGTAAATAACCTGGATGAACATGTAGATGGGTGGGTTAGTAAGTCTGCAGAGGATATGAAGATCGATGGTGGTGTGAATAGCGTAAATGACTGGCAATGAATAGAGTGCGATATAAATCTGTTGCAGATGTGAGTGAAGAACTCACAGATGCAACTTAACCCCCTCAGATGTGAAGTGTTGTACCTTGATAGATCAAATGTAAAGAGACAGTACACTGTTAGGGATAAGATCCTCAGCTGTGTGGATGAAAAGAAAGATCACATTCCTACTTCATTATAACTTACATTAAATGCTTGCTCAAATATCAGGCAGCATCCATGGTGATGAATAAACAGCCAAGAACACTTGTAGCAGTGGTCTAGGCTGTTTATTCATTACCATGGATGCTGCCTGATTCCCCTGGAGGTACACATAATGGATAACATCACCTGATCCCTCACCACCACTTCTTTAGTCAAGAAAGCACAGCAGCACTTCCACTTCCTGAGGAGACTGAAGTGATCAAGTCTTTCCCACCTTCTAACCAATTGCTACAAGACCACCATTGAGGGTGTCCTGACCAGCTGCATCGTCGTCAGTTGTCCTGACAAATCGCATTATCGACTGGTACGGGAACTGCAAGGCTTGACAAAAGGATTGTGAGGACTGTTGAGAAGATCGCCCCATTAGAGATATTTACCAGGAGCGCTGCGTAGGGGTGGCACACTAGTCCAGTGGTCACCACAACAATTCCCGGTGCGGCCGTAAGGAGTCTGTGCATTCTCCCAGTGACCGTGTGCGGTTCATCCGTGTGCTCTGGTTTTCTCCCACAATCCAAAGCCACACCAGTTAGTAGGTTAATTGGTCATCGTAAATTGTCCGTCATTAGACAGGGACAACATCAGGGGGTTGCTGGGCGGCACAGCTTGAAGGGCTGGAAGGGCCTATTCCATGTTGTATCTCAATAAAAGAAAACAATGAATATAAAAAAAACACGAAAAGACCTCAGCACTGTCAGTAATTTCTCCCATCAGTCCAATAACTCTTTGACCCTACCATCAGGCAGGAGGAGGGACAAGAACTGTTAGAATGGGTAACAGCCTCTTCCCACAGGCTGTGAGACTACTGAACTCTCTGCCACCACCCCGGTCTCGTCACATATGAAGCACCAGTAACGTTATACTGCCTACTTTTTAACTTGTGTCATAAATGCACCTTATTGTTTGCTAACATGAGGAAATCTGCAGATGCTGGAAATTCAAGCAAAACACACAAAGTGCTGGTGGAACGCATCAGGCCAGGCAGCTTCTATAGGAAGAAGCACTGTCAACGTTTCGGGCCGAGACCCTTCATCAGGACTAACCAACAGGAAAGATAGTAAGAGATTTGAAAGTAGTCGGGGGAGGGGGAAATGCGAAATGATAGAAGACCGGAGGGGGTGGGATGAAGCTAAGAGCTGGAAAGGTGATTGGCAAAAGGGATACAGAGCTGGAGAAGGGAAAGGATCATGGGATGGGAGGCCTAGGGAGAAAGAAAGGGGGAGGGGAGCAGCAGAGGGAGATGGAGAGCAGGCAAAGAGTGATTAGCAGAGAGAGAAAAAAGGGGGAAGGGGGGAATAAATAAATAAGGGATGGGGTAAGAAGGGGAGGAGGGTCATTAACAGAAGTTAGAGAAGTCAATGTTCATGCCATCAGGTTGGAGGCTACCCAGCCAGTATATAAGGTGTTGTTCCTCCAACCTGAGTGTGGCTTCATCTTGACAGTAGAGGAGGCCATGGATAGACGTATCAGAATGGGAAATGGAATTAAAATGTGTGGCCACTGGGAGATCCTGCTTTCTCTGGCGGACTGAGCGTAGGTGTTCAGCGAAACAGTCTCCCAGTCTGCGTCGGGTCTCACTAATATACAAAAGGCCGCACCGGGAGCAACAAATGCAGTATACCGCACCAGCCGACTCACAGTTGGTCTCACTAACTGGATCCGACTACCAAGCACATCTTTCCCTCCCCCCACTTTCTGCTTTCTGCAGGGATCGCTCCCTACGCAACTCACTTGTCCATTTGTCCCCCCATCCCTTCCCACTAATCTCCCTCCTGGCACTTATCCTTGTAAGCGGAACAAGTGCTACACCTGCCCTTACACTTCCTCCCTCACCACCATTCAGGGCCCCAGACATCCCTTCCAGGTGAGGAGACACTTCACCTGTGAGTCGGCTGGTGTGGTATACTGCGTCCGGTGCTCCCGGTGTGGCCTTTTATATATTGGTGAGACCCGACGCAGACTGGGAGACCGTTTCGCTGAACACCTACGCTCGGTCCACCAGGGAAAGCAGGATCTCCCAGTGGTCACACACTTTAATTCCACGTCCCATTTCCATTCTGATAGGTCTATCTATGGCCTCCTCTACTGTCAAGATGAAGCCACATTCATGTTGGAGGAACGACACCTTATATACTGGCTGGGTAGCCTCCAACCGGATGGCATGAACATTGATTTCTCTAACTTTCGTTAATGCCCCTCCTCCCCTTCTTGCCCCATCCCTTATTTATTCCCCCCTTTCTATTCTCTCTCTGCTCATCACTCTTTGTCTGTTCTCCATCTCCCTATGGTGCTTCCCCCAACCCTTTCTTTCTCCTGAGGTCTCCCGTCCCATGATCCTTTCCCTTCTCCAGCTCTGTATCACTTTCGCCAATCACCTTTCCAGATCTTAGCTTCATCCCACCCCCTCCGGTCTTCTCCGATCATTTCGCATTCCCCCCCACCCCTCCACTACTTTCAAACCTCTTACTATCTTTTCTTCCAGTCAGTCCTGACGAAGGGTCTCGGCTCAAAACGCCGGCAGTGCTTCTCCCTGTCGATGCTGCCTGGTCTGCCAGCATTTTGTGTGTGTTATTATTTGTTAAATTATTTGTGTTAGTATTACTTTGTATGCTGTGTGTGAGTTGCATGTAGAGTGCTGCGCACCTTCACAATTAATTAACTGGAGGTACAGCACAGAATAAGCCCGTCCTGCCCCCCAGCAACCCCCACCTCAACACAGGACAATTTACAATGACTAATTCACCTACCTGGTACATCCTTGCACTATGGGAGGACACCAGAGCCCCTGGGGGATATCAGCATGTTCTACAGGGAGGACATACAGAGACTTCTTACAGGGGATGCTGGGATTCAACTCTGAACTCCAGCGCCCCAAGCTGTAATAGCATTGTGCTTACCACTATGCTACTGTGGTTCAACATGTACGCATTTCAACCTGTACACAGCTGAAAGGACAATAAACTTGAACTTGATTTGTTATATACACAATATATTGTGTGCATACTGCATATCCAGATAACGTAACACAGAATGGCAATGAAGATATATATATATTAGGGTTCAGTTCAATCACGCAGCCTATAATACTCCTTTCTCAACCATATCTCAACCGATAATGAACCCAAGAACTCTACTTCTTTTGCACTACTTCTTTAATTAATTAAAAAAAATATAATTATTGTAATTTATTGTTTCTATTATTGTGTATTGCAATGTACTGCTGCTGCAAAACAACAAATTTCACGTTGCTGCAGGCTTCGTGTCTACAGACACTTTTCCTCTGAATGCTATTTACTTACTTTTATTGTTGGCGCGATTTTGTTTTTTTTCTCTCTCTTTCTCTACACTGGCTGTTTGTCACTCTTTCTTAAAAATGGGTTCTTTTGGGTTGCCTTGTTTTATGGCTGCTTGTAAGAGATGAATCTCAAGGCTGTGTGATAAGTTTCTAGAGTCATATAGAGGTGCAACACAGGAGAAGGCCCATTGGCCCAGCTAGCCCATGCCAAAACCACTTGAACTGACTACTCCCCTAGATCTGCACCAGGACCATAGCCCTCCATACCCCTACCATCCATGTACCTGCCCAAACTTCACCTAATTGTTGGCATCATGCTCACAGTATGCATACTTTGATAATAAATGTACTTTGAACTTTGATACTAAACCTGATTCTGTTATTTTGATAATTGGCAAATTGAGAGCTACTCATGAATGATTAACTTTTTAGCTTAAGTGGAACTAGAGAATTGGATATTATAGTCTGGCAGATGGCTGACATTGGTCCTTGTTATTCCTAAATACTTGTCTTTTGAAGGAGATATGCGGAGGATAAGAGCAGGTCACAGTGACATTGACTATTATTTTTTGTTGAAACTTATTGGTGAATTCCAGCTGCTGTGCCTTGATAGAATACAAAACAAAACCTTTAAGAATATAAAAGTTACTTTTTCTTTCTTGTTTTGGATTTTAAAACAAGAGCCACTACAAAACAATTTGAGCTGGCACCCCCCCCCCCCCCACCACCGAAAACCTTGTAGGTTCTGCAAGGAGCATGTCCAATCTATCCTCAAATTTGGTTTTATTTATTACATGTATATCGAAACATACAGTGAACTGTGTCATTTGCACTAACACCACATACAACCAGGGGGGTGCTGGGTGTGGCCTACAAATGTCACCACACCAAGCAGCACCAGCATAGCATGTCCACAATGCTCAGAAAATGGCACAGAACAGAAGGAAACAGAACATACCGAGCAACAAATCAACATCAGCAAAAGAAACCCATATATATATATAATATATATACACACATGCACACACACCCACACATACACAAACATCACATATACACCAAACACACATACACAGAACACTACAGCAGAGTGCTGGCCTTTCAACCTGTTTTGTTGTGCTGACCTTTAATTACAAACTTTCTTACGGAGGATGCCAGAATTGAACTCTGTACACTGAGGCCTTGAAGTGTAATATCGTCATGCTAATCTTCTCCAAGATCAATCTACTTCCTCCCTCCTATATAGGCCTCCATTTTTGTATCATCCGTGTGCTTATCTAAGAGCTTCATAAATATTCTTAATGTGTCTGCCTCTGTCACCTCAACTGCCAGTGCGTTCCATGCACGCATCATACTCTGTGTAAAAAAAACTTACCTCTATACCTTTATCCAGTCACATTCAAATGATGACCTCTTGTATTAGGTTTTCCTGCCTTGGGAAAGTGTCTCTGCTGTTCAAAGCTTCTTATCATCTTGTACATCTCTGTCAAGAGACCTCTTATCTTCATTCCAAAGAGAAGATTAGAGGAGAGAGATCTGAAAGATTCCTGAGAGATAATTTCTTCACACAGAGGGTAGAGAGAAGCTGGAATATGTTGCCAAGCTGGATACATTCGTAACATTTAAACAGTGTTTGGAAACTCCTCATTATATTGTATGCCAATGGTTTGGATGACAAAGTTGATGGCTTTGTGGCTGAGTATGTGGATAGGTAGAGGGACAGGGAGCTTCGAGGAAGTAGAGAGGCTGCAGAGGCACTTAGACAGGTTAGGAGAATGGGCAAAGAAGTGGCAGATGGAGTACAGTGTCGGGAAGTGTGTGGTCATGCACTTTGGTAGGAGGAATAAAAGCATTGTCTATTTTCTAAATGTGGAGGAGAAAATTAAAGCAGTCTGAGGTGTAAAGGGAAATAGGAGTCCTCATGTAGAATTCCCTAAAGCAGGGCATGGCCAACCTTTTACATTCCATGCATCAATTTTTTTCACGCACGAGTTCAGATGCGCCATGCAACCCTTGTATCTCATTCAATTCTTGTAAAAATATGTTAATATAAACATATGTAGCATTTTTACATGATGTATTGATTTAGTATAAAAACAAGATAAGCATTATTTACCTTAATGAGAGTTTTGAGTCTGTTTTGATTTCACCAAGCTTTTAATGTTTGGAGTTAAATTAGTTACTGAGAGCAGAAGAGAATTCTTCAAATTTGAATCAGTCAATCGCGACCTCGTTTTGCTTTTAAGTCAATTTTGTGGCTGAAAATGCTTGTTCACATCTGTACGTCGTTCCGAAATGACAGATATAATTCTGGGCAAATTTTCTTAGCTCTGGAAAATGTTCACAGGGTAATGATTGCCAGAAGTTAATCATGTCAGAAGCATTTGGGACTGAGGGATGCTCATCAAATTTCATGTTCAATAATGAATTTGTTTTCAGGTCAATAAGTTTCATTTGTATGTTACTATCCATCTTCATGATTTTTTGTTCACTAAGTGAAAATGGGTTTATAAATGCAGGTATGCAGTCTTCTTCTTTAGCAAAATCATGAAAACAACTTTCAAATGACTTTTGCAATAACTTGATTTTTTCAATATATTTTGTAAAATTGCAATTATCTTCAGCACATTCACTCTACTCTTTTAAGTGCGGGAACTGGCTCAAATCCTCATTTTCTAACTGAGAGGTGAACAGTTTTAACTTCATCTTGAATGCATTGATATCATTTTTCTAAGCCAGGAAACAGTATGTTCTTGCCTTGGAGTTTCAAATTTAGATCATTGAGATAGCTGGTAACATCAACTAAAAATGCTAAATCAAATAGCCAATTGTTATCACATAAAAGGGTTGTTTTCTCAGGGAGCTTATTTTTCTCTTCTAGAAAATTATGAACAGTATTTTTCAGTTTCCAGAGTCTACTCAGAACCTGTCCTCCAGAAAGCCAGCGCACCGCACAATGAAGGACAAGATCGCCGTATTCCAAATCTAACATCTCACAATATTCTCTGAATTCACCTCTGTTTAATCCTCTTGCGCTAATCTTATTCACGCATTTCACAACCTGTAACATAACATAACGTTAACTGTTAACATAACATAACTGTTTTTCCACACAGTGACTCTTGGTGTATAATGCAGTGATGTTTTAGTAGAGGACGACCTAAAGTTGTCAAGCAAAATTGCAGTCCCAGCAGCTTTACCTATCATTAACAACACTCTGTCAGTACAAACATCAATGAGTTTATTAGAATCTAGTTATAGATTTTCTAGGCATGATTTTACTTTGTCAAATACGTTTGGTCCTCTTGTTTTTCTGTGAAGCAACAAGACTGATAAGTTCTTCAAAGATGCTAAAATTATCATCAATTCCTCTTTTAAAAATGCTTAACTGGCTACATTACATACGTCAGCAGATTTGTCCAAAGCTGAAGAAAAGAAAGTATAAGCATGGACAAGGTCTTTCAGTTACTCATGATACTCATGATCTCAGATACATCATGACGGAGTTCTTCGGTTTGTCTCGTAACTGGTGATTTGACAGAGCAATTTCGTCTACTATCCTAATATTTTTATCACCAAGACATCTTGCAAATATTTGGAGACAAGGCTTAACAATTTCTTCTCCATCAGAGAAAGACTTCCATTTTTTGGCCAACACTAAAGCAATTTCGTAGGATGCTTCTGTCATCCCCAAACTTTCACAACTTCTTTTAACAAATATATTTTGTTTCTTTTGATTTCTTCCTTTTTCTTAACTCAGACCCAAGCACTAGCTTCAGTTTTCCTACTATTTCAGTCTGATGTTGTGTTTTATAGTGTCTATTAAGATCATGTCTTCTTTTATGTGAGGAAGTGTTTTCACAAACAATGCACAATGGTTTTCCTGACGGACCTGCTATAAATAAGAACTCATTTTCCCACTGTTCATTGAATTCACACTTACTATCACTTTCTGCTTTCCTTTTGATCATTTTCTTTTGCACTGTGATGGCTGGCTGAACGTAAAAACAAGATGTAATTTTCGAAAAAGTACAAAACTGCAAATGTTCACAAAGGACGAACAAAGCACAACTCCATTGCGCACGAGTGTTAATTGTAAACTGACTGGCAAAAACCTGCGATGCACCGCTGGTGCAGGCACCTGGCACCTCAGGATCAAACAAATATCAAATGTGTATTGAACAGTTATGGAGCGACTGCAGAACAAGAGTCCTTCTTTCCTAGTTTGACTCACTGAACATATTTTAAAATTGAAAACAGATTAATGTGAAAGAAGATAACATTCACCAAAAGATGTGCACAAAATAATAAAATCGCTAAAAATAATTACTAAGTTTTAGATTTATTCTCAGTAAAACCCGTTTCTAGCTCTAAGCTACTTGAATTCTTGTTATAGATTTTTTTCCTACAAATTGGTTTTTGGTTAATACTTTTTGCATGAGTAGGCTTACTTTTTTTTATTATTATCGCTGGCATGCAATGCGCCACTTCTAATCATCCAATGCACCACTTTTGGCACATGCACCATAGGTTGGCCATCCCTGTCCTAAAGGTTTACTTGCAGGTTGAGTTGGTGATGAGGAAGGCAAATGCAATGTTAGCATTCACTTTGAGAGGATTAGGATACAAGAGGAAGGATGTGATGTTGAGGCTTTATAAGGCTCCAGTGTGACCTCACTTGAAAAACTGTGAACAGCTTTAGGCCCCTTATCTAAGGAAGGACTAGAGAGCCCTCAAAGGAGGTTCACAAAAATGACTCTGGGATTGAAAGGCTTTTCATATGTGGAGTGTTTGATGGCTCTGGGCCTTTACTTTCTGGAATTTAGAAGAACGAATGGGGATCATTTTGAAATCTATTGAATGTTGAAATTTTGAGATAGAGTGCACGTAGAGAGGATGTTTCCTATAGAACAGGGGGATGCCCATTTAGAACAGAGACTAGGAGGAATTTCTTTACCCAGAGGGAGGTAGATCTGTGGAATTCATTGCCACTGATGGTCAAGGAGGACAAGTCATATAGTGTACTTAAAGCAGAGGTTAATAGATTCCTGGTAACTCAGGACATGAAAGGTGATGGGGAGAAAGCAGGAGAATGGGGCAGAGAGAGAATTGGATTTGGCATAATGAAATTGCAGAGCAGATTCAATGGGCTGAATAGCCTAATTCTGCTCCAATGTCTTATGGTTTAAGATTCAATGATTCAAAGTACATTTATTATCAAGGTATGTATACAATATACATCCTTGAGATGTGTCCCCCTGCAGGCAACTGTGAGACAATAAAACAGCATGGTACCCATTCAAGAAAACATCAACCACCCAAAGTGTGGGGAAAAAAAAGACCAAATTGCAGAAACGGCTCAAAGCACATCAACAACAAAAATAGCAAATATCAAACCAGGAGTCAATTGGTATTCAGTATAGTTCAGTTCAGTGACGCCAAAAGAGTAACCAGAATCCAGGAGCTCACATATAACACAGTGCCATGTTAACGATGTATGCCATTCATGCACTTCTAACAGATGACTCAGAATGAAATATTGAACTAAATCATGCTTAATCAAACAATATATTCACAATATTACTCAAATATTAGTAAATTATTAAATACACCACACTCTCTGCCCACAGCCGCAGTTGTATAACCCTATTGACACGACGGCAGCTGCCTCTCGGAACATGCTCCAGTTTACCCTGCAGTGCAGTTATCCTGTTAGTGATTAGGCAAACCAAAGCCCTTAAGTTCAAATGTCTCCAAATTATAAAAATGAATTCAACAAATTTGAAAATTTTGAAGATAGTGGTAGAGGGATAAAAAAAAAGGCAGATGGGATTAATTAGATTAGGTAGGCTCCAAGCCCATAAGACAGGGGAGCAGAATTCAGCCATTCAGCCCATCGAGTCTGCTCCACAGTTCCATCATGGCTGATCTGCTATCCCTTTCAACCCCATTTTCCTGCTTTCTCCCTGTAACCTCTGATGCCCGGACTAATCAAGAACCTATCAACCTCTGCTTTAAATACACCCAATGACTTGGTCACAATACAGTGTGGAGTAGGCCTTTCAAGCCGTGACACCCCAGCAACCACTGACAACCCCGTTGAGCCCTGATCTAATCCTGGGACAATTGACATTGACCAATTAACCTACCTGGTAAATATTTGGACTGTGGAGGGAAACCAAGCATTGGGGGGGGGGGGACCCATGCATTCCACAGAGAGGAGGTACAGAGACTCTATACAGAACTTGCCAAAATTGAACTCCGAACTCCGAACTCCGATGCCCCAAGCTGTAATAGCTTCACACTAATTGCTGTGTTACCATAGTAATAACCACTCTCTCAACTGCTTAGTCCATCTGGACAAATTCAAGCCTAGAACATACGGCTAACTCTCTGCCTTCAGGAGCTGCCTTCCAGCTATGTAAATATTCAGCAAAGAAATCCGGCAAAACTGGGATGAAGGGTATCCTTAAATTTAAATAAGATATGTCATCAAATCATTTAGAATGCTGGGGTTAGTAATGTTCCTCAGAATTTGAGTGCAGACCAAAATGGCATCATATTCACTCCATATCTCTTCACTTGACTCACATCCAAAACCAGCATCTTTATCTATATGTCATCACTCAAATGAATTCCAGACAGAAATAAGATTCTTTTCAGTTCTTGCCAGCTGCTATGTTTAACTGCTCAGTAGTGTAAGTGGCAGAATGGTAATTTCCCCTTCCACACCTAACCATAATAGATTGAGATAATGTCTCCCTCAAGATTTATTATGTTATTGATACTGTTGGTAACTTCCATGAGCCTGCCGACTTCTGCACACTTGACCAAGGATCAAAGCTGTAAGTGGGGGTTGGATCTGAAATGATAGATAAGATAGGACATTCAGTGCAAATGTTGCAGCATAGGATTTCACTCTGGTAAAATCCAGAATGAAAAATTGTAAATGAGATTAAGTGCTCATGATTCAGTTGAAATATTTACTTTTCTGGATAACGTAATTGTTTACTTGTCTTCATTGTAGCATCTCAAACACCGTTGTCTTGGTTACAACAATATTTGTGTACACAGTGGTTTATGGAATTTAAAAAATTAGGAAAATAGGGTAGCTAATTTCCAGGGTAGGTTACGTCAGCTCACCAGCATTCTTTTGTAAGTCATGCACTGTAGTTAAACCTGCAGGAAAAAATTATCTCAATGTAAATCAATATTACAGCTGGCAATTGTTACCTTTACACCTAAAATTGACTAACTTGACTACCCCAGCACACCATGAGTAGCCACATGACTTTTCAAAGGAATTTTAAATGACTGCAAGCTGAGGCAACAGGAGAAAGTGTTGTTTAAACAAAGACACGACCAACACCATCTCAAGGACAATTTAACCACAAACTTCTGTAGTAAAGCTATCTGCAGAATTTAGATAAACACAAATAAAGTTTAATTCAACAAGCTGCTGTTAATCTTGCATCTTTACTCAGTATTGCGATCAGTCATGATTGCCCCATTGTAGGAAACATGTGGAAGTTTTAGAGAGGGTGCAGAGGAGAATTACCAGGATGCTGCCTGGATTAGAGAGCTTGTCTTATGAGAGGGTAGGTTGTACGAACTCTGACTTTTCTCTTTGGAGTGCAGGAGCATGAGAGGTAACAGTAGAAATATGCAAGGTGGTAAGAGGCTTACAATTGAAATGGATAAAGCAATTGTTATTACTAAGGAGAAGCTGCTTGGGAAGCTGGGAGATCTAAACGTAGATAAGTCACCGGGACTAGATGGACTACACCCCAGGGCTTTGAAAGAGGTGCCTGAAGAGATTGTGGAGGCATCAGTAATGATCTCTTAAGAATCACTAGGTTCTGGAATGGTTCCAGAAGAGTGGAAAATTGCACATGTCATTCCATTCTTTAAGGAGGGAGGAAGGCAGAAGAAAGGACAGCCATCCAGATCCAGATACAAACCTCAATGGAAAAAAAACAAACAAGGATTTATTTATAAGTTATATCAGGGTGGAGCAAGCACTGAGTAGATTGACATAGAATTCAATGACAAAGGCCATTACTGCTTCTAATTTATAATAATTGCTGGGATTCTTTAATTAATTGCAATGCTGTCAGTCTTGAAGAGAACCCTAAACTTGGACTTAGAGCAGATCAAAAACTACAAACATAATTTAGAAGCAAAATGTGGGAAAAAAATAAATATTCTCAACACATCATTTGGAGTGAGGAACAAATTTTCAGGTTGATGACCTGGGGTAGATTCTTGATTAGTTGTGGCATGAAGGGTTGCAGAGAGAAGGCAGGAGATTTGAGCTGTGAAGGAAAATGGATCAGTCATGATGAAATCGTGGAGTAGACTCAATGGGCCAAATGGCCTAATTCTTCTCCGCTGTCTTATGGTCTGATGTTACAGTTCTGGTCACCCCCATAACAGGAGGGATGTTCAGGCTTTGGAGAGGGTGCAGAAGAGGTTTACCAAGATGTTGCCTAGTTTAGAGGTTGGATGAATTTCATTTCTTTCCCTGGAGTGGCAGAGGCTGAGGGGAGATCAGATAGAGCTTTATAAGATTATCAGAAGCACAGATAGAGTTGGAAAACAATATAGTTTTCCCAGAGTTAAAATGTCTAATACCAGTGGGCATGTATTTAAGGTGAGCGAGGGTAATTTAAAAAGAGATGCAAGGGACAAGAATTTTTACACGGAGACTGCTTGGAGTGCAATTCCTGAGATGGTTACGAAAGCAGATAAATTATGGACTTTTAAGGGACATTTAGAAAAACACATGGATGTGAGGAAAATGGGAGGACATGATTGGATCTGTTTATTTTTTGATCCTTTGGGTTCTTCCTCAGGTCAGGAATGAAAACCAGTCTTAATTCCAAGATTTGTTTACTTTAGAGTACAAACAAACATTCAAACACTAAGCAAACCAAATAAAGAGCTGAGAAGTGATGCTATGAGTTGAATCGACAAGACAAAGAAATAAAGATGATGCCAAGAAGCCTCTGAAAAATTTATCACTTTTATAGATAAGTAAAGGAAATTCCTTAGATATGAATACACTAGTTAATAGGCTACATAATAAAACAATTACATCTCTTGGTTAATGTGTTAATACTTAGCCATTGAAAAATGAGTGATAAACTGTTAGTTCAACTGCCATATTGCTTTCTGCCAGTGAGTGTGAAAAATATATAGCATTTGTTAATAAGATTTGTTAATCCTATAAAATGTATTATTAAAAAAAACAGTGGTTTCCAACAATATGGCACTGTGTACACATAAGGGATTAGTTTTATTGCTAATTTATTTGCTTTGGCACAGCATTGTGGACCAAAGGGCCTGTTTCCGTGCTGTACTGTTCTAAGATCCATAAAGAATCAAATGGTAGGGTTGAAGCTGTAACATTGTGGTTAAGCTATCTTGGTGCCAGAATGTGTGACAACATTTGCTGGCTGCCTCAGCACATCCTTGGGTGTATTAGTTGTTAATGCCAACAGTGTATTTCACTGTATGGTTTAATGCACATTTGATAAGTAATCTGAATTTGAATGTCTACAGCAGGTCAAATGTGAAGAACAAGCTGTTGTCCATGTAGCAGCTTCACACTCCCCACACAGCTGATGAATCCAAAGGAACGGCAGAGACCGATACAGTTTAGCACTGGCACATTGCAGGAATTGCCAGTCAGCCTTGAATTCAAAGTAGGACTGCCTTATGGACTTTGGACAAAATGCTGGAGGAACTCAGCAGGCCAGGCAGCATCTACGGATATCATCAGAAGCGCCAACTGTTTACTCTTTTCCATAGGTGCTGCCTGATCTCCTGTTCCTCCAGCATTTTGTGTAATTACTTTGATTTCTAGCATCTGCAGATTTCCTCATGTTTATGGGCTTCAGCTCTGGATTTTTCCTTGGGGTTTATCCCTGAAACATTCCCCATCAGTGGGGTATATCCGCAACAAAGTGGAGAATGGAGATCAGAGCTTTTCTTCTCCTAGGTGAGCTGCCAACACAGCCTGATGAGCCCCGTCTGCTCTAATAACTGGGTTTAAGGTGCCAGCGACCCACCTTTCCCCTTAATCCTGGTTCTTCCTGGTTCAGTAGCAAAGCCAAATGTGAAGGCCAGGAGCTGGACTTGGTTGTCAGAGCTTATCTGAGATGCATGCCATTGGGAGCAGTTAATAGGTAGTGGGAGCTTATCCCCACTGCCACCCTGGCTATAGCAACTTGAAGGACCCTTAGTGGATTGAAAATTGAAGTAGGAGATTTTCAGCCCTTTACCTTTTCCACCTACTCCTGCCCAGCTTCCCACTTAATCACCTGTCCCCCACCCATTTCCTTCCCCTCACCTGGTCTTACCTCTCATCTGCTAGCTTGTACTTCCACTCTCACATCTTCTCACTCCAGCTTCTTGCTCCTTCCTTTCCAGTCCTGAAGAAGGGTCTTAGCCTGAAATATCATTATTTCTTATAAATGCTGCCTGACCTGCTGAGTTAGAACAGAACATAGTACAGCACATTACAGGCCCTTCGGCCTCAATGTTGTGCCAACCCTCAAACTCTGCAAGTTGCTCCAACTTCTGTCTGCGTTTCTCTGGATTTGCAGCATCTGCAGAATCTCTTGCAGTTATTTGGTATTCTGCTTTTCTTAAAAATGTTTAAGTTGCTTGTGGATTCAATAATGTATGAACTGGATAAACTGACAGATTGGTGTTCTGCTTGACTTGACTACAGTGTGTGTAAAAGGCCGGTGATTGTTGTTCTTTGTCTATATCATTGTTTTGTGATTTGGATGAGGATATATAAGATGTGGTTAATAATTTTGCAGCTTATGTCAAGATCACAGACTTGAAGAAGGTTGTTAAGAATTACAGGATGACTTTGATTTGTTGGGTATTTGGGAGAAGCGGTTGCAAAGTCAAACTAGGATAGTGCATTCACAGTGAATGGTACGATCCTGAGCAATGCTGTAGGACAGATGGATCTAGATAGTTCTAGAGTCATAGACTCAAAGAAAAATACAGCATAGAAACAGGCAATTCTGATGATCTAGTCCACGCTGAACCATTTAGACTTCTCCCATCGGGCTGCACTGGATGATAGCCCTCCATACCCCTATCCAAACTTCTCTTAAACAGTGAAATCAAGCTTGTATGCACCACTTGCTTTGGCAGCTCATTCCACACTCACAAGATCCTCCGAGTGAAAAAAGTTTCTCCAAATGTTCCCCTTAAAGTTTTTACCTTTCACGCTTAATGTGTACAAAATTAAGGGAGGGAAGTTCAGGGGAGACATCAGGGGTAAGTTTTTTTACACTGTGGGTTGTGGGTGCCTGGAATGACTTGCCAGGGATGGTGGTGGAGGCTAAAACATTAGGAGTATTTAAGAGCCTCTTGGACAGGCACATGGATGAAAGAAAATTGGAGGGTTATGGGGTAGTGTGGGTTTAGTACTTTTTTTAAGGATTATATGGGTCGGCACAACATGGAGGGCTGAAGGGCCTGTACTGTGCTGTAGTGTACTATGGTTAACCCATGATCTCTAGTTGTAGTGCCACTTAACCTCAGTGGAAAAAAGCCTGTTTGCATTTACCCGTACACCCTCTTAATTTTATAGACTCCTTTTTTAGACCAACCAACATTATTTCAGATTTTCTCTGCACTCTTTCAACCTTGCTTACATTTTTCCTGAGGCAGGTGACCAAAACTCCATACAATACTCCAAATCAGGCCTCATCAATGTCTTTTACCACTTCAACATGACTTTCCATCTCCTGTACTCAGTATTTTGATTTATGAAGGCCGATCTGCCAAAAGCTTTCTTATGACCCTATCTACCTGTGATGCTACTTTCAATAAATTATGGACCTGTATTCCCAGATCCCTTTGTTCTACAGCACTCCTCAGTGTCCTGCCATTCACTGTGTTAGACCCACCTTGGTTGGCCCTACTGAGCTGCAACACCTCACACTTGTCTGCATTAAATTCCATCTGCCATTTATCAGCCTACTTTTCCAGCTGGTCCAGATCCTGCTGCAAGCCGTGTTAGTCTTCCTCGCTGTCCCCTACTCTCCCGGTCTTGGTGTCATCCGCAAATTTGCTGATCTGGTTAACCGCATTATCATCCAGATCATTGATATAGATGTCAAAGAACAAAGGAGCCAACACCGATCCCCGTGGAACTTCACTCATCACGGGCCTCCAGTCAAAAAGGCAGCTATCTACTACCGCCTTTCGGCATCCCCCATAGAGTTGGAAACTGTCCGTGTATGTGCGTGGGTGGGAGTGAGGAATGGTGCTTGTTTCACTGATATTGTTTTGTTGCTTGTTCTGTTCTGTGTTGTTCTGCCGAGCCTTCTGGGCACGCTATGTTAGTGCCAGAAAGTGTGGCGACGCTTACGGGCGGCCCCCAGCACATCTTCAGAGTGTACTGGTTGTTAACACAACCAACACACTTCACTGCGTGTTTCCATGCACACTGGATAAATAAATCTGAATCCCATTCATCTGCTGTGAACATTAATCCCAGGCCAGGAAATCCTGTCAAACTATTAAATGATCACACAGTCCTGACATCTGACCCCACGGGACTGGGAAAAGTCTGTTCCAGCTGCAGCTGAGGAAACTGTGAGTAAGGATTCAGAACATGCTGGGCTCCTACTCCGCATCGCTCGTGGTTCCGGAGGCCATGACTACATTTATTTGCTTGTCTTTGATCAAAAGTCAAACAGAAAGAATTTGAGGAGCATGATCTGATGGAAAGTGAAATTGGATGCTTCACAGTTTGTGATCTCAAGCAGTTCTGTTCACTGAAGAATGTTCCTGATAGTATAACATACTATTTAGTGCATGAACAATTTGAGAGATTCAAGATTGTTTAATGTCATTTCCAGGACATAAGTGTAAGGAGAACAAAATAATTGTTACTCTGGATCTGATGCAGGACAGAAAAAACACACAGAAGATGAAGAACACAATAATAATAATAATAATTTTATAAGCCCACAATAAGCATAACTACATAGCTTATATACATAGATTGATTGTATGATAAAGAGATGGAGGGCTGTGAATTGAGTGACGGACAGGAAATAATAAAGTAGTGGTGGAGTTAGTGGGTGGAGGCGTTGATCAGTCTTACTGCTTGGGAAAGTTACTGTTTTTGAGTCTGGTGGTCCTGGTGCGGATGCTAAGTAGCCTCCACTCTGATGAGAGTGGGATAAACAGTCCATGAGCAGGATGGGTGGGATCCTTCATCATGTTACTGGTCCTTTTCTGACATCTTTTTGTATACATGTCCTTGACAGCGGGTGATGCATTGGGCAGTTTTGGCTACTTTATGTAGGGACAGACAACAAAATGTTCTCTGCAGCAATATCAGTATTTTTCAGTACAAACAGAAGAGGTGCTGCAAATGCTGGAAATCCAGAGCAACACACACATACTGCAGGAGGAACCCAGCAGATCAGGCAACGTCCATGGAGGGAAATTGACTGTTTCAGGTCAAAAGCCTTCATCAGGACTGGAAAGGAAGGAGGAAGAAGCCAGAATAGGAAGGTGGGGGAGGTTTACAAGATGGCAAGTGATAGGTGAGTTAGAAGGTTAAAGTGAGAAGCGGGAGAAAATCTGTGTAAACAAATATCAAACATCTTCAATAGATGCTGCCTGACTTGCTGAGTTCCTCCAGCACTTTGTTTACCCACAACAGGACAAATGATCCAATTGTCTTCCCTCTACCAGCTCTTCTTTCAAAAGCAAGTAAACAACTACATCCCACAGCAAACCTAGACTCATCTTATCAGAAACATTGCCTTTTTATATCATTAAGAAAAACTGGTTTTCGCCATTTGCCACTTCTGACAAGCAGATATTCTCGTGTTTGTATTTCCAGGATCTGTCCATTTCTGGAACAACTTCATTGTCATCACCAATTTTCATTGTTTCATCAAAAATCTCAAACAAGTTAAGCACGATTTGCTTTTTAAAATGGTTATTATCCAGATAATAGCATCCTCCTAGTCTTATCCTTGAAGAAGGCTGTACTAATATCAATTCTTAAATCTCACACACCACTCTTAGTATTATGGACATTGAAAGGTAATGGCTATTAGACCATTAAGATATAGGAGAAGAATTAAGCCTTTTATTATCCCAGTTATTATCAACCCACTCTGCATTCTCCCTGTAAAATTTGATGGATTTACTAATCAAGGACCTATCAAGCTCTGCTTTAAATATGCCCAATCACTTGGCTTCACCAGCAATCTCTGGCACTGAATTCCACAGATTCATCACCCTCTGGCTTAAGAAATTCCTCCTCACCTCTGTTTTAAAGGGTTGTTCTTCTGTTCTGAAGCTGCACCCTCTGGTCTTATACCGTCCACTATAGGAAACATTCTCTCCATATCCGCTCTGTTGAGACCTTTTAATCTTCAATAGGTTTCAATAAGATTCCCCCCCCCCCTTTCTTCTAAACTTCACTAAGTACAGGACAGAGCTATCAAATGCTCCTCATATGTTAACCATTTCATTCCTAAAGTAATTCTCACCAGCACATCCTCTCTTAGATAACCTAAAACAGCTCACAGTACTCCAAGTACAGTCTGAACAAAGCCTCACCATTACATCTCTGCTTTTATATTCTAGTCCTCAAAGTGAATGTGAACATAGCGTTCTCCTTCCCCACACCAGGTGTCACCTATCTCTATCCAGCTTGTACGCCTTCCCTCCCCCTCCTCATACCATCTTATCTGGCTTCTACCCCTTCCTTACCAGTCTTGGCAAGACCATAAGACATAGGAGCAGAATTAGGGCATTCAGCCCATTGAGTCTGTTCTGCCATTTCATCATGGCTGATCCTGGATCCCACTCAACCTCATACACCTGCCTTCTCGCCATATCTTCTGATATCCTGGCCGATCAGGAAATGATCACCATTCGCCTCAAATATACCCACGGACTTGGCCTCCACCACAGTCTGTGGCAGAGCATTCCACAGAGTCACTACTCTCTGGCTAAAAAAATTCCTCCTTTCCTCAATTCTATCAGAATCAGAATTAGGTTTATTATCACCGGTATGTGAGGTGAAATTTGTTAACTTAGCAGCAGCAGAAGAAAAATTAATAATAGTAATAATAAATAAATAAGTAAATCCTGTTCAGTATACTTTATACAGAATATGTATATTGAATAGATTAAAAATCATGTAAAAACAGAAATACCATATATTGAAAAAAGTGAGGTAATGTCTAAGGGTCGCCCCACAATTTTGAGGCTGTGCCCGTTCGTTCTGGATATCCCCACCACATCCACCCTAACTAGTCCTTTCAACATTCGGTAGGTCTCAATGACATCACTGCCCGTTCTTCTAAATTCCAGTGAGTACAGGCCCAAAGCTGCCTTTCATTCTTGGGATCATCCTTGTGAACTTCCTCTGGACTCTGCCCATTGGCAACAATGATGAAGGTTCTCGGCAGGAAACGTTGGCTGTTTACTCATTTCCATAGATGCTGCCTGACCTGCTGAGTTCCTCCAGAATTTTATATGTATTGCTAAAGATGTCCAGCAACTGCAGAACCTCTGGCAGTTTATGATCTGCCAGTCCCGCTCTCTTCACACATCCTTGTCAATCATTTCCTCTTCCCTGTCCATCCGCTCTTCTCCAGAACCGTTAATTATCTGGAAGCAGATGTGACAGCAGAGGAGGGAATCTGGAATGACCAACAACTTGTGAATCTGGTTATTATTGTCACCTGACAGGGACAAACTTCCGTTCACATGCCATCCAGATAGAACATACCAGTGGGGAGCTGGATAATCTGGGGCAAGGTTCACTCAGGAATGTTCTGGAATGTCTTGCTCCAGGGATAATCCCTTCCTCTTGGATGCTGGATGTAAGAGGGGTGCTGGTGTCGGAATGCACAAGTTAGGATATTCCGTTCCAGCTGGACAGGATGTTGGTGGTCAAAGTTGAGTTTATTGTCTATACCAGGTCCAGTAATATACAAGTGTGATGAAAGACCTACTTACAGCTACATCAAAGGCAGGTAGCATCAGATAAGTAGCATTCACAAGTAAAATAGCAATATAACACAAGTTATAGTGCAGGAACAAGCCCTTCAGTCCCAAATATCCTCAGTAGACCAGTTCCTTCTTCCTACACAATGTCCGTATAAAATGGATTCTTATTGTTACATGTACTGAGGTCCAGTGAACTTGGTGCATATTATCCATAGAGATCATTTCATTACAACAGTGCCTTGAGGTAGTACAAGGAAGAACAATAATAGAATGCAGAATAAAATATTACTATCACAGACATGGAGATGAAATGCATCCCAGCAGACAATGAGGTGTAGTGGTCATGATGGTGAGGTCAAGTCTATCTTACTGTACTGAGGACAGTACAATAATCTATAGATGCTGTCCTTGAGCCTCATAGTAAGCGTTTTCAGGATTCTATTACCTTCAACCCATTGGGGGAGGGAGAAGGGAGAATGATGTGCCCTTCAACAAGAGAAAATCTGCAGATGCTGGAAATCCAGAGCAACCCACATGAAATGCTGCAGGAACTCAGCAGGTCAGGCAGCATCTATGGGAAAAAAAAAAGGGTTTTGGCCTGAAACTTCAACTGTGCTTTTTTCTATAGATGCTGCTGGTCCTGCTGAGTTCCTCCAGCATTTTGTGTGTGTGTTGCTTTGTTCTGTGATGAGTAAGGTGGAGAACATTGGGGGGGGGGGGGGTTGATGAAAGAGGTCAGGGAGCAAAGGGCAGGTCCAGACAATATTTTAAGGGGAGAGAGAGGTGTATAAAGTTCAAAGCATATTTATTATCAAAGTACATACACTTACCTTGTACAATCCTGAGGTTAATTTTCTTGTGGGCATATACAATGAAGCTGTGGAATAATAACCATATCAGAATCAATGAAAGACCACACCAACTTTGTTCAACCAGATTCAGAAGACAAAAAACTGTGCAAATAGAAATAGACATAGACATAATAATAATAAATAAATACTTGTATTAAGAACATGAGATGAAGTGCCCTTGAAATAAGTCCATTGGTTCTGGGAAACTTTCAATGATCAGGCAAATGAAATTAAGTGGAAATATCCCTTTTTTGGTTTAAGAGCCTGAGGGTTGAGGGGTAATAAATGTCCCTAAGTCTGGTGGTGTGAGTCCTGAGGCTCCTGGGCATTCCTGTTGGTACCCCTTCCCCTCACAAGCCCACCCACCCTCCTGCCGATGACGTTACAAAGGGGTGTCTAGCTCTCTGCAATGTCACACAGCTGACGTGCCCTAGCAGCTAGCAGTGAGGTGAAGTTCAGGACATGTTTTCAGGGAGAGCCCGGAGAGAGAGGAGCATCTGAGAGCCTCTCTTCGTCCGGCTGAGGACCAGCTTGGATATCACCACATTAGACAGCAAACAAACTTATCTCTATTAGACCAAATATGAAACTGTTTTGTGATTCAGGAAGATGACAGATCCCTTCACCTGCCGCCTCGTTCTCAACAAACGAAGCTCATCTCAGTTAGACTAAAATGACACCACGCACAGAACTGGTGATTCAGGAGGACAGCAGATCCCTTCACCTGTCACCTCATTCTTCAATGCATGAAGGAATGTTCTCTTTTGCTGATCACGCTGTTTGACAGTGAGTTCTCTACCAAGGCTAAGCTTTGTGGGGAAATAAGAGCAGGAGGAAAAACTTCATCCCCTTGATTTTGCCCGTCCCCTCTCCTACACTCTCCGGGATTCTAATCATCTTCATCCAGGTAGTTAACTCCACCCCACAAAGGAACTGTCAACACCTTGGGACTGATTTGCATGCACTCTAAAGTCTGCCTCTACTACAGGCTTACCTGAGTTCTGGTCCAAGGCCAAAAAGTTACACGGCAGCTG
The DNA here is from genome assembly GCF_030144855.1 of Hypanus sabinus. Classification (NCBI taxonomy): domain Eukaryota; kingdom Metazoa; phylum Chordata; class Chondrichthyes; order Myliobatiformes; family Dasyatidae; genus Hypanus; species Hypanus sabinus. Next base: position 8,737,061 of record NC_082717.1, read on the forward strand.
TAGAAAATTCTGCTTGGACACATCTTTCATTTCTGGTCGTCCCTTTATAGGAAGGATGTGGAGGCTTTGGAGAGGGTGCAAAAGAAGTTCACCAGGTGGCTGTTTGGACAAGAGGGTATTATCCATCAGGAAATACTGGACAACTTGGGTTTTCTCTCTGGAGCGCCAAAAGCTGAGGAGATACCAAAAAGAAATTTATATGATTGTGAGAGGTGATGAAAACTCATAGATATGCACATGAATGTGCAGAGAATGGAGGGGTATGGACACTGCTCAGGCTGAAGGGATTAGTTAGTTAGCTGTTCAGTTACTATAGTTGAATTAGTTCAATACAACATCATGGACTGAAAAGCCTGTTGCTGTTTGATGTCCTCTAATGGGACACTGGGATTAAATTAACACACACAAAATGCTGGAGGAACTCAACAGGTCAAGTAACATCCATAGAAACAAATAGTCGACATTTCTGGCCGAGACCCTTCATCAGGCCTGGAAAAGAAGGGGGAAAATGCCAGAATAAACAGGTGGGGTGAGGGGGAAGGAGGCTAACTAGAAGATGATAGGTGAAGCCAGGTGCGTGAGAAAGGTAAAGGGCTGCAGAGGAAGGAATCTGATGGGTGAGGAGAGTGGACTCCAGGAGAAAGGAACCCCAGGGTGAGATGATAGGTAGGTGAGGAGAGGAGGTAAGATGCCAGAGTGAGGAATAGAAGGAAGAATGAGTGAAAAATATTTTTATTGGAAGGAAAAATTGATAATCATGCCATCAAATTGAAGGCTACCCAGACAGAATATAAGGTGTTGCTCCTCCATCCTGAGGGTGGTCTCACCTTAGCAGAAGAGCAGACCATCAACTGACATGTTAGAACATTAATGGGAATCAGAATTAAAATGTTTGGCCACCACGAAATTCTGCTTTTGGCAAACGGAGCGGAAGTGCTCAACGAAGCAGTGCCCTCAAGTTAAGTCAAGTTGCTTTTTAATGTCATTTCGACCATAAACTGCTGGTACAGTGCACAGTAAAATCGAAATAACGTTCCTCTGGCACCATGATGCTATATGAAACAACTCAAAACTACACTAGAATACAGACCTATATAAGATTACATAAAGTGCACAAAACAGTGCAGGGCAGTACAATAGTTAATAAATAAACAAGACAATAGGCACAGTAGAGGACAAATTTCAATATAATAATAAAGGACGTAGATGTCAGTCTAGACACTGGGTATTGAGGAGTCTACTGGCTTGGGGGAGGAAACTGTTGCACAGTCTGGTCGTGAGAGCCTGAATGCTTCGGTACCTTTTCCCAGATGGCAGGAGGGAGAAGAGTTTGTGTGAAGGGTACATGGGGTCCTTCACAATGCTGTTAGCTTTGTGGGTGCAGTGTGTGGTGTAAATGTCTGTAACAGTGGGAAGAGAGACACCAATGATCTTCTCAGCTGACCTCACTATCCGATACAGAGTCTTGTGATCCAAGATGGTGCAATTTCTGAACCAGGCAGTGATGCAGCTGCTCAGGATAATCTCGATATATCCTCTGCAGAATGTGATGAGGATGGGGGGTGGGAGATGGACTTTCTTCAGCCTTCGCAGAAAGTAGAGATGTTGCTGGGTATTCTCGGCTATGGAGCTGGTGTTGAGAGACCAGGTGAGATTCTCTGCCATCCAATTTGGTGCTCTTAACAGTCTCAATGGAGGAGCCGTCAATGTTGAGCGGGGAGCGGTCACTCCGTCCTCTCCTGAAGTCAACAACCATCTCTTTTGTTTTGATTTACGATGGGGATTTGGGATTAAATTATAAAACCATAAGACATAGGAACAGAATTAGACCATTCAGCCCATTGAGTCTGCTTTGCCATTCCATCATGATTGATCCTGGATCCCAGTCAACTCCCTACAAAGATTCAACACACTGAGACATTGTGCCCTGCCCTCTGACATCCAGTGAACAGTACTCAGTAAAACCAGTCTGCTTTACTGCATCATTTCCTGGTTATTTTTATATATTCCCCCAGTTTTCTCTTTAATCTCCCCTTGTGAGATTTGAGATAATACCAGCTCTCAGACCAATGTCAAACCTGTGCTTCTGAACACTGTGCACAGTTCTGATCCCCGTATCCCTGGGTCAGACCACGCCAGGAGCACAGTCCCGGCCAGCAAAGTGATTCAGAAACTTTCCAAACTCTTCCCACAGGGTTCCCAGTGCTGTTGTCCAGCAAGTTGTCCATCTGCAGTTAACCAGGATGAACAGCAAGGAAAGTGTATTAAAATGGGAAACGGAAGGAACATGCGCACCCATTGAATATCTGTTCCAGATACTGAGATCTGGGCTGTGGGGGAGTCAAATGTGAGCTAACTCCAGAAAGGTCTGGATTAAACCAATACCAAGAGTACCACGCACAGTTCCCATCTCTGAATCCTTCGGTCACTCCAACACAGTGAGCATCAAGCACGGTTCCAGCCTCCAAAAACCCGATTCAGACCTATTAGAGAACCAAACATTTTAATATTTTAATTAAACTTAATTTAAACAAGTCAAACATTTTAATTCTAACTCCCATTCCCATTTTGATGTGCACCAAGACGAGGCCATCTTCAGATTGGAGAAGCAGCAACTTATATTTCGGGCAACATACACACAAAATGTTGCCTGACCTGATGCGTTCCACCAGCATTTTGAGTGTGTTGCTTGAATTTTCAGCATCTGCAGATTTCCTCGTGTTTGCAACTTATTTCATCTGGGTACCCTCCAACCTGATGGCACAAATATTGATTTCTCCTTCTGGTTAAAAAAAAATCCCTGCACTCCCCTCTTCTTCTGTTCCTCATTCTGGCCTCTTACCTCTCACTGGCCTATCCTTCTTCATGGCTCCCCTCCTCCTTCCCTTTCTCCTATGGTCCATTCTTCTCTTGATTCAGACTACTTCCTCTCCAGCCTTTGACCACCCCCCTCCCAGCTTCCCTTTCACCTTCTAGCTAGCCTCCTTTCCCTCCTCCCACCTCCTTATTCTGGCAATTTCCCCCTTCCTTTCTAGTCCAGAAGATAGGTCTCAGCCAGAAATGTCAACTGTTTATTCATTTCCATTGTTGCTGCCCAACTTGTTGAGTCCCTCCAGCATTTTGTGGGAGAATATTGCATGGTTCCCAACTCTATATCCCCGGATCAGAACCACACTGTAGTGCTGCGTACTGATCCTGTCTCCGTGTCCCCTGGGTCAAATCCACACCAAGAGTACCATTCACTTGTGGGAATTCTGGAACAACTTATTTTTGTTAGGACTTTCTAACCTTGTTCTCCTCTCCCCCCACTCTCAGGATATGACATGCTACTCAGCCTAGCCTCGAGATCCGCGGTGTGGGATCATTTCCCAACTCAACTTAACACTCCCACTAGGCTGCTGCTGGGTGGCCATGTTGTCAGCGGGTGCATCCAGATCATGGTTTTGGATCGCATTGTGGTGCTGCTGGGATCCCATCCCATGCCCTGGTGGGGAGGAGGATGGTGTCTCTAATTGGCGCCTAGGTCTTGGTGCTAATTGCAACAGACCAGGTCTCTATATGCTTTCATCTTCATCATGATCCTCAGCAAATTCCTCTACGACGTGCACACACATACTGGAGTTCCAACATCTGTCTGCCGTTGTTATGGCAACTGGTCTTTGACTCCTGCCATGTAATGGGAGGGGCCCCACTGGAATGCAAGGGGGGGGCAGGAGGCTGAATCCAAAATTCTTCTCCCTCCCCAGTTCCGTACATCCAGCTGGTCTGCGTGCCCCAAAACAATCTTGAATACTGGGCCACCTTCTACCTCGCCAGAGGAATGGGGGCTTTGTGGAGGTCACTGAGGGAGTGCTGGCTGAAGGCCACAGCCCCCTGGCAGGCTGCCAAAATCACAGGTCACCATGGAGTCCAGTCACGAAGGGGCTGTTGTAGATTTTAAGAGGGCCGATGTGTAAGTGTTGGCAGCCGGATTGGAGCAGAGAGGGACCAATAGTGGAGATGGAGAGGGAGGACATAGCGGGAATGTGGAGGGAGAGGGGAGATAGAGAGGGAAAATAAAGCAGAAGGGGGATGGAGAGGGGAGAGGGGGAGGTAGTCGTGACAGAGAGGGGATATATAGTGGTAAGGTGATGGAAAGGGGGGATGCAGTGAGAAGAGAGATGGAATGGTAATGGCGATGGAACTGGGAGATATAGTGGGAAGGGGAGGGAGTGCTAGTAGTGATGAAGACAGGAGATATAGCAGAAAGGGGGAGGGAGCAGGAACGGGGATGAATAGGGGAGAGGGAATGGTAGTGGTGATGGAGAGGTAGGGAGAAGGGAGATGGAGGGGAGAGGAAAAGGGAAGAGGTAGCAGGAAGGTGGGTTGGAGAGGGGAGTGGGAGATCTGTATTAAACAATAAAATAATTGTTTTGAAGAAACAACCCTGCCTTTTGTCTCAGAGTTGAATGTATTTATAACTATCCCGCCCCTTTCTTCATTCCCATTCCTTCCACGGCACTCTCACTTCCCTCCGTCATTCCTGAGGAGCACCCTCCTTCCTTGCTGCCTCCTCCTTCTTCCTCCTTCCCTCTTGGCCACCACTCAGCTATGGGCAAGCACTGAGCGATTCTCCCTCTCTCCCTGTAAATAGTGAGGGGTGAGGGTAGGAAGTGGATAATTCTCCCCCCTCCTTCCCATGCCCAAGTGGACCAGAGAGAAAGGGGCGGAACAAAACTGAGGTGACGAGTATGTCCCAGATAATCAGCATTGTGGGGAAACAAAATATGTCCACAAAGAGAATCCGGTTCCCTTCTGCAGTCACTGCGGAGAGGCATTGTGGAGTACAGAAATGTCGGCATTCCAGTGATTTCCCAATGGATGGAGTAGGCTCTGGTGGCACAATGGAAAGAGATGAAGACCCAAAAACTGGACCCCAGACTGGAACATCTTCACCCCACAGGTCATTCCAGAGATGGAGCGAGAGAGGGAGGGAATGGGAATTAGGGAAGGGACGGAGGGCGAGAGGTAGAGAGAAGGAGCAGGAAATGGAGGAGGAAGAGTGAGAGGGAAAGGGAGAGTGAATGTTATAGTTATGGGGCCGAGAGTGAGGAGGCAAGAACGCACAACATAGATCATTGGGCCTGTTCCAATGCTGGACATCAGCACACAATGAATTATGAAACTCATCATTAAATATCTAACAAAGCTAAACACCCCTGCCTCCACAACGTCCACATCCCTCGATTCTCTGCACATTAGAGTGTCTACAATTCCGTAACCCTATCACCACAGACATATCGTCGTGTGCACACCCCTGGTCCCAATCTTCACCACCCGTCCCACAGTCCACAACACTTGGATCTCCTGTCCTCTCATTTTTAACTCTTTTTTATTAATTATTATTGAAGATCAACAAAAAAAGATACATTAAGTCAATATGTCATTATGTACAATAAAGGATTAAATTAGCAAATAACTGGTTAACAAAGCTAAGCAATGTATCAATAATAAGAAGAAAAATAAGGTGTTAAGAATATTTTTTGTTGAAAGAAAAAGGAAAAGAAACCCTACTAACTGAAAAAAGACAAGAACAGAAAAAAAAACCCATCGGGAGCACAACCCCGGAGCTATACATCGTACAATTTCCCAAAAAAAATCAATCCTCCAACTCAAATCCACTTAAACAAAAATCAGAAGGAAACCATATTAACTAACTCAAATCGGATGATAGTAGCGGGCGAATGAACCCCACCTTTTCTCAAAATCAAATCGAGGATCAGAAGTTCGACTTCTGATTTTCTCCAAACTAAGACATAGCTTCACCTGAGAAAACCATTGTATCAAAGTGGGAGCAGAAGCATCTTTCCATTTCAACAAAATAGCCCTTCTGGCCAGCAATGTAACAAATGCAATTACATGTTGGTCTGATGGAGAAATACCATGAATATAATGGGGAATTATATCAAATTCTTGTCCTCTCAATAAAGATAAAGAACAAAGGTTGGACCTCAATGAAGCTGGACCAGGGAATGAAAGTAAGTGAGGCTGAATCTCCAGCAAAGAGAACAACAATCACAAGACAGGAAATTATTCCTGTTGTCCAAAAAAACTAACATGCTAACATAGAACGGTATAGACTAGCATTAGGCTCTTTGGCCCACAATGCTGTGCCAGCCCTTTAACCCATGACAAGATCCATCTCACCCTTCACTCCCATTCTTCCACCCATGTGCCTGACAGGTTCCTAAATGTCTGTAGTGTACCTGCCTCTTCAACCACCTTTAATTTTGCATGATTGAATATAACTAACCATAACAAGTATGAACTTAAAGATTTATTGCTCTACAAAGATTTGCAAAACTGTTTAACTTTGCAAACCTTGTATGTTTGGTCCTTGTTCTCTTTCCTGCTGGGGAAGTGATTCATGTTAGATGAGTTACTGTGGCGTGGCAGTGTAGTGGTTAGCACAACGATTTACAGTATAGGGTTCATGGGGTCAATTCCTACTGCTGCCTGTAAGGAGTTTATACGTTCTCTCTATTTCCTCTGAGTGCTCCAGTTTCTTCCCACAGTCCAAAGATGTACCAGTGAGGAAGGTAATTGGTCTTTGTAAATTGTCCTGTGATTAGGCTAGGGTTACATCAGCGGTTTACTGGGCAGTGTGGTTCGAAGGGCTGGAAGGGCCTATTTTGCACTGTACCTCAATAAATTAAGTAAATAAATCTCTGTCCTGAAGGAAAAATCTCTCCTTTGGAGACCTCCTTGAATGGTCAGCCAGAACTGATTTGAGAGCTTAAAGTAAAAGAATGCTTAGGGGCAAGTAATTATAAGTGAAATTTGAGAAAGAGAGGCTAAAGACAGATGTATCAGTAATAAAGTAGAGTAAAAGGAATTACAGAGGCATAAGAGAGGAGTTGCTAGGAATTATTTGGAGAAGAACATTGGCAGGGATGATGACAGAGCAGAAATAGCTGGAATTTCTTGAGCAATTTGGAAGGCATGGGATATATACGTCTCAAAGAGGAAGAAGTGTTCTAAAGGTAAGATGACACAACCGTGGCCAACAAGAAAAGCTGAAGACAACATAAAAGCCAAAGAGAGGGCATATAAGAGAGCAAAAATTAGTGGGAAGTTAGAGGATTGGGAAGCTTTTAAAAACCAAAAGAGGCCATCTAAAAAAGTTATTAAGGTAAGGACGGAGTACAAAAATAAGCTAGCCAGTAATATTAAAGCAAATACCAAACGTTTCTTCAGGGCGGCGAGAGTGGATATCAGACTGCTGGAAAATGATGCTGGAGAGGTAGTATTGGGGAAACAAAACAGCGGATGAACTGAATTAGTATTTTGCATTAGTCTTCACTGTGGAAGTTTCAAGTATCAGGGATATAACTAGAGAACAAGTTCTTGGGAAACTAAAATCTCTGAAAGTAGATAAGTCACCTGTATCAGATGGTGTACACCCCTGAGCTTTGAAATAGATGGATGAAGAGATCAAGGAATCATTAGTAATAACCTTTCAAGAATTACTAAATTCTAGAATGGTTCCGGAAGACTGGAAAATTGCAAATGTCACCCCGCTCTTCAAGAAGGGAGAGAGATAGAAGAAAGGGGGCTATAGGTCAGTTAGTCTGACCTCAGTAGTTGGGAAGACATTGGAGTCAATTATTAAGGATTAAGTCCCAGGGTAGCAAATACAGCACTCAAACAGTTGCAGCTCAATGCACAGAGTATAAGAGATAAGATGGATGATCTTGTTATACACTTGCAGATTGCCAGGTGTGATGTTGTGGCCATCACTGAATTGTGGTTGAAGGATAGTTGTAGTTAGGAGCTGAGTGTCCAAGGCTACACGTTGTTTTGAAAGGGTAGGAAGGAAGGCAGAGGGGATGGCATGGCTCTGCTGGTAAAGAATGGCATCAAATCAATAGAAAGATGTGACATGGGATCAGAAGATGTTGAATCCTTGTCGGTTGAGTTAAGAAACTGCAAAGGTGAAAGGACCCTGATGGCAGTTATCTACAGGCCTCCCAACAGTAGCTGGGATGTGGACCACAGATTACAACAGGAAATAGTAAAGGTATGTCAAAGGGGCAATATTGTGATAGTCATGGGAGATTTCAACATGCACGTCGATTGGGAAAATCAGTTTGGAAATAGATCTCAAGAGAGTGAGTTTGTTGAATGCCGAAGAGATGGCTTTTTAGAGCAGTTTGTCATTGAGCCTACCAGGGGATCAGCTAAACTGGATTGGGTGTTATGTAATGAACTGGAGGCGATTAGGGAGCTTAAGGTAAAAGAACCTTTAGGAACCAGTGATCACCATTTGATTGAGTTCAACTTGAAATTTGATAAGGAGAAAGTAAAGTTGATGTTGTAGTATTTTAGTGGAGTAAGGGAGATTACAGTGGTATGAGAGAGGAGGTGGTCAAAGTAGATTGGAAGGAGCTGCTGGCAGGGATGACGGCAGAGCAGCAACGGCAAGAGTTTCTGGGAAAAGTGAGGATGGTGCAGCATAGATGTATTCCAAAAACAAAGAAATACTCAAATGGCAAAATAGTACAACTGTGGCTGACAAAGGAACTCAAAGCTAATGTAAAATTAAAAGAGAGCTCATACAACAAAGCAGAAATTAGTGGGAAGACAGAAGAGTAAGAAGCTTTTAAAATCCTACAGAAAGCAACTAAAAGAATCATTAGGAGGGGAAAGAGGAAATATGAAAGCAAACTAGTAAACAGTATCAAAGTGAGTAGTAAAAGGCTTTTCAAGTATGTAAAAAATAGAGAGATGAGAGTGGATATAGGACAGCTAAAAATGAGGCTGGAGAAAAATATCTGGGGTCAAGGAGATGGCAGGTGAACTAAATAAGTATATTGCATTAGCCTTCATTGTGGAAGACACTAGCAGTGTGCTAAATGTTGAAGGGTGTGAGGGAAGAGAAGTGAGTGCAGTTACTATTAAAAGGGAAAAGGTGCTCAAAAAGCTGAAAGACCTGAGGGTACATAAGTCACCTGGACCAGAGGAACTGCACCCTAGGGTTCTGAGAGGTAGCGGTGGAGATTGTGAAGGTATAAGTAATGATCTTTCAAAAATGATTGAACTCCGGCCAGGTGCCAGAGGACTGGAAAATTGCAAATGTCACTCCACTCTTTAAGTAAAGGCAAAGGCTGCAGAATGGAAATTATAGACCAGTTAGCCTCACCTCAGAGGTTGGGAAGATGCTGGAGTCAATTGTTGAGGATGAGGTGATGGAGTACTTGGTGACACAGGACAAGACAGGACAAAGTCAGCATGGTTTCATTAGGGAAAATCTTACCAGACAAACCTGTTGGAATTTTTTGAGGAGATTACAAGTAGGATGAACAAAGGGAATGCATGGATGTTGTCTACTTGGACTTTCAGAAGGCCTTTGACAAGGTGCCACACGAGGCTGCTTACCAAGTTACGAGCTCATGGTATTACAGGAAATTTTCTGGCATGGTTAGAGCATTGGCTGATTGGTAGGAGGCAGTGAATGGGAATAAAAGGATCCTTTTCTGTTTGGCTGCAAGTGACTAGTGGTGTTCCCACAGGGGTTGTTGTTGGGACCACTTCTTTTTATGATGTATATTAACTTAAATGATGGAATAGATGACTTTGTTGTCAAGTGTCTGTACTTGCTGGAATTTAGAAGGATGAGTGGAGATCTCTCTGAAACCTTTCAAATGCTGAAAGTTCTGAACAGTGTAGATATAGAAAGGATGTTTCCCATGGTAGGGGAAGTCTGGGACAAGACAGCACAGCCTCAGGATAGAGAAGCATCCATCTAAAACAGATGTGAAGAAATTTCTTTAGCCAGAGAGTGGTCAATTTGTAGAATTTATTACCGCAGGCAGCTGTGGAGGCCAGGTCATTGAGTGTATTTAAGGCTGAGCTTGATAAATTCTTGATTGGATATGGCAATGAATGTTATGGGGAGAGGACCTAGGGAGTGGGACTGAGGAAGGGAAGAAAGGATTAGTCATGATTGAATGGCAGAGCAGACTCGATGAGCCAAATGGCCTAATTCTGTTCCTATGATCTTATGATCTGATGATAATTTACAATATACAATTACCTTTTCTTTTATAATTGCTCTAAATGCATCCAGCCACCAACCATCAGGCTCCTGACCCAGCGCAAATAAGTTCACTCAGCTCAACACTAAACTGGGCATCACGCCACAGCTGTCTTCCATCGTAGTGTAAGTGATTAGTGCAATGCTATTACAGCTTAGGGCATTCTGGAATTCAGAGTTCAATCTTGGCATCCTCTAAGGGCTCTGTAAGTCCTCCCTGTGGGTTTTCTTTGAGTCCTCTCGTTTCCTCCTACACTTCAAAGATGTGGGTATTGGAAAGTGACCCATGCTTAGTTTAGGGTTAAATTAGGGTCTTCAGGGGTTACTGGATGGTTCGGCTTGAAGGGCTGTAAGAGCCTTTTCCATATAAATAGACAAACTGTTTTCACAACCTACGAACCAACCATTATCAGTATTATTATGTAGTATTATTATTTTTAATTTGCAGTTTCTCTAATTTTGCACATTGGTTGTTTGTTAGTCTTTGTGAGTAGCTTTTTATTGACTGTTGCATTTCAACTGTGAATGCCTACAAGAAAATTAATAGCAAGGTGAGATATAGTTCCTTTGATAATTAATTTATTTTGACCTTTGACTTATCTGTGCTATCATTTTTGTGTCTTTGCTGACATCTGGTGGCTTAACGATATTTTCTTTAACCATGCCAGCTCACTGGCATTATCTTGAGGTTAAGAAATCATGGCCAAGAAATTTCTCCTTTTTTTTTGGTGTCAAGTCAACATTGTGGGTCTGTGGACATAAAAAGTGAAACTTAACAGGCAAGGCCCATAAAAGAGGTTGGGTTTCCCTGAGTAACCATTGAAAACTGATGTTGGCATTTTCCGCATGGCATTCCTTAGTGATTTGGTGTAAACATTCACTGTTGTTATAACAGATCCCCAACGCACCCTCATCAATTAGATAACTCAACATCAGCAGTTTTAGATTGCCTGCAGACTATGAAATTATCTTAAAATAGGAGCAAGAGATTCAGAGATACGCACACAAAATGCTGGAGGAACTCAGGCAGTAATTTTGGAAAGGAACAAACAGTCAGCATTTCGAGCCAAGACCCTTCATCAGGAGTGCTTGCTCCTATTTGCTTTAAAAAGAGAACATTCTTTCCACAACTCTCCAGGTCACTCCTTATTTCCACTTATAACCATTCTATGACTCACAGTATCTATCAACGGACGCAGAGCATGAAACAAGCTGCAGTAATGTTACAACTGGTAATGAACCTGAGGCCTCCATAAGCCAGGGTTGACTATGGTTGCCGTGTCCTGGCTGTTTAGATATGCAAACCAGGGCAGTACAATATGGAGAGAAAGCTGTTGCCTATGTTGCAAGCTCCCCCTCCCCACGCATCTAATGAACCCAAGGGAACGGCAGAGTCTGATAAAATATGGCATAACAGCATCACAGGAGTTGTCAGCTCCAGCTCTGGATTTACTCCCCAAGCCTTTCCCATGAGTGGGTAGAGCCACAAGGCAGCAGAGCTCTGAGATCAGAGTTTTCCTTCTCCTCGATGAGCAGCCACCCATGGATGATGAGCCCCATCTGCCTGAAGCAAATGGTTTTAAGGTGCCGGTAACCTGCTGTTGCCCCTTCTCCTGTCAGTAGCTAAGCCACATGTGAAGGCCATTAGCTGGACTTTGTTGTCAGAGGCTATTTGAGATGCATGTCATTGGGAACATTTAATAGGCAGTGTGAGCTTATCCCCATAACCGCCCTGCAATAACAAACTTAAGGAACTAGTACTACAGATGATACTGCAGTGAGCTCAGAGAATGCTCCTAGATGGCCAGAAGGCCTTGGCCACACTGATGCAGGAGGAAGTTTCTTTATGAAAGGGAGGTCACATAAACACACTAGAGTTATAGCTGGATGCAGTAGTGTGGGGAACTACGTATACCTGTCTGGACACGCCCCCTGCTGACTGCTCCTGTGGCTCCTCCCACAGACCCCGGAATAAAGGCGATTGAGGCCTGAGCCCGGCCTCTCAGTCTCCAGGATGTAGTATGGCAGTCAACCACTGCTTGTTCCTTCTTCCAGTCAATAAAAGCCGATATCTCGCGTTTACGTCTCAGAGAGAGTTATTGATGGTGCATCAAATAGGCAAAATATGACCAAGGTCTTTGTAAGACATGATTGGAAGTGTTAAACACCTTCTCTGCCACCTCTATGATCTGAAAGAGCTTCTTGTTGAAGTTCAGGTCTTTTTCACTGCTTTTGCTCAAATGAGCAAGATGTACAGTGCCTCTGAACTGTCTTCACCCTCCTTGGAAGCTTTCCTGTTTTATTGTTTTACAACATTGAATCACAGTATATTTAATTTGGCCTTTTGTGCACTGATCAACAGAAAAGGGCCCTTTCATGTCAAAGTGAAAACAGATCTCTATAAAGTGATCTTAATTAATTACAAATATAAAACACAAAATAATTAATTGCTTAAGTATTCAACCCCTTTAAGTCAGTATTTAGTAGATGCACCTTTGGCAGCAATTACTGCCTTGAGTCTGTGTGGATAGGTCTCTATCAGCTTTGCACATTTGGATACTGCAATTCCTCCCCATTCTTTTTTACAAAACTGCTCAAGCTCTGTCAGATTGCCTGGGGATTGTGAGGAACAGCCCTTTTCAGAGCCAGCCATAAACTCACAATTGGGATTGAGGTCTGGACTCTGACTTGGACACTCCAGGACACTAACTTTGTTGTACTTAACCATTTTTGTGTAGCTTTGGCTTTATGCTTGGGGTCATTGTCTTGGTGGGGGAAAAAAAATCTTCTCCAAAGTTGCAGTTCTCTTGCAGACTGCATCAAGCTTTTCTCCAGGATTCCCTATATTTTGCTGCATTCGTTTTACCCTCTACCTTCACAAGCCTTCCAGGGCCTGCTTCAGTGAAGCATCCCCACAGCGTGATGCAGCCACCACTGCACTTCACGGTAGGGATGGTGTGTTTTTGATGAAGTGTAGTGTTTGGCTTATGCCAAACATAGTGTTTAGTCCGATGGCCAAAAATCTCAATTTTGATTTCATCAGACCATCGAGCCTTCTTCCAGCTGACTTCAGTCTCCCACATGCCTTCTGGCAAACTCCAGCTGAGATTTCATGTAAGTTTTTTTTTTCCCAAACAGTAGCTTTCTCTTTCCCATTTTCCCAAAAAGATGAGACTGATGAAGCACCAGGCAATAGTTGTTGTATGATCAATCTCTCCCATCTCAGCCACTGAAACTGATAACTCCTCCAGGTCTCCTGGTGGCTTCCCTTGCTAGTCTCCTTCTTGCACAGTCACTCTGGTTTTCAGCATTGCCTGCTCGAGGCAGATTTACAGCTCTGCCATATTCTTTCCATTTCTTGATGATCGACTAAACTGTACTCCAAGGAATATTCAGTCAACTGGAAATTTTTTTGTATCCATCTCCTGACTTGTGTTTTTCAATAACTTTTGCAGAGTTGCTTGGAATGCTCTTTGGTGTAGTTTTTGTCATGATTCTGACTTGCCAGCAGTTGGACCTTCCAGATATAGGTGTATTTTTATTACAATCAATGGACAGCACACAGGTCTCCAAAAACGGATCCCCATTTGCTTCTAAAACCAGTTGGCTGCACCTGTGATGATTTGATGGGTCATATTAAAAGGGGGGAGTGAATCAATTACTTTGCGTATTATATGTGTAATTAATTTAGATCGCTTTGTAGAAATCTGCTTTTACTTTGACACCAAAGTGCCTTTTTCCTGTCGATCAGTCAAAAAAGCTGAATTAAATCAATGTGATACAATGTTATAAAACAATAAAACACGAAAGCTTCAAAGGGTGGTGGGGGTGGCGTGAATACTTTTTATAGGCACTGTACATTGCTTCATCATTGATGGGCCAAGATCTCGGGACTTTTCACCTGATGCAATCTGAGAAAGCCTTCGCAATAGAGTTTAAAAAGATGGCACATCATCACTATCATAATGGTAATGAAGATTGATAACTAATATAATACCCCATATTTCTAATTAAATTAGAAGCTCCATGACAACTGCAAACTTTCCTGTGCCTGTGGCTCTGGTTTTAGGCACTTTTTGCATAATATCCACCACTCAGAAAAATACTTTGTCATTCGTAGGAGCTGAATTGTAACCATATAACCACATAACAATTACAGCACAAAAACAGGCCAACTTGGTCCTTCTAGTCCATGCTGAATGCTTACTCTCACCTAGTCCAACCGACCTGTACTCAGGCCATAACCCTCCATTCCTTTCCTGTCCATATGCCTATCCAATTTTTTTTTTTAAATGACAATATCGAACCAGTCTCTACCACTTCTACTGGAAGCTCGTTCCACAAGGCTACCACTCTCTGAGTAAAGAAGCTGGCCCTCGTGTTGCACCTAAACTTTTGCCCCTTAACTCTCAACTCATGTCCTCTTGTTTGAATCTCCCCTACTCTCAATGGAAAAAGCATATCCATGTCAACTCTATCTATCCCCCTTATAATTTTAAATACCTCTATTAATTTCCCCCTCAACCTTCTATGCTCCAAAGAATAAAGACCTAACTTGTTCAACCTTTCTCTGTAACTTAGGTGCTGAAACTCAGGTAACATTCCAGTAAACCTCCTCTGTGCTCTATTTTCTTGACATCTTTCCTATAATCCGGTGACCAGAACTCTACACAATACTCCAAATTTGTCCTCACCAATGCCTTGTACAATTTTAACATTACATCCCAACTCCTATACTCTCTGCTCTGATTTATAAAGGCCAACATACACAAGCTTTCTTCACCACCCTATCCACATGAGATTCCACCTTCAGGGAACTATGCACCATTATTCCTAGATCACCCTGTTCTACTGCATTCCTCCATGCCCTACAATTTACCATGAATGTCCTATTTTGATTAGTCCTACTAAAATGTAGCACCTCACACTTATCAGCATTAAACTCCATCTGCCATCTTTCAGCCCACTCTTCTAACTGGCCTAAATCTCTCTGCAAGCTGAAAACCTAATTCATTATCCACACCACCACCTACCTTAGTATCATCTACATACTTACTAATCCAATTTACCACCCCATCATCCAGATCATTCATGTATATGACAAACTACATTGGACCCCGTACAGATCCCTGAGGTACACCACTAGTCACCAGCCTCCAACCTAACAAACAGTTATCCACCACTACTCTCTGGCATCTCCCATCCAGTTACTGTGGAATCATTCCCTGACAGGAGATCCAACACTGCCCCTTCTCTAGCTGGTACCTCTATGTATTGCTGCAAAAAACTATCCTGCACACATTTTACAAACTTGGAGGAGAATTTTGGAGGACATAATAGGTATATATGGTGGTGGGGTGGAGCTACCTCTCTAACAAAGGAGGGGTAAGATGCTCCTTCCTTCTGCTAGCCTGCAGATCATCCTTGGGCAAGGTGTAGCACCTGCTTAGTACCCCCCTTCCCCAAATTAGGGTTAGGTGAAGCCACGGGAGCAGGAGATGGGTGGTGGTATGAGCAACTGGTATGTATCACCAAGTTCTGGTTGTGCACTGACACTATGTTGACAATCTCTGAAAAGTATTGATAATGGCTAGAGTCACGTTTCTTGTAAAGACACTGCCCAGAAGAAGGTAATGGCAGACCTTTTCTGTAGAAAAAATTGCCAAGAACATTAATGGTCATGGAAAGACTGTGTAACAGCATTACAGTGAAGGGATTTACAGGTACATGAGG
This sequence comes from Hypanus sabinus, assembly GCF_030144855.1. Taxonomy (NCBI): domain Eukaryota; kingdom Metazoa; phylum Chordata; class Chondrichthyes; order Myliobatiformes; family Dasyatidae; genus Hypanus; species Hypanus sabinus. The sequence goes on from NC_082717.1 coordinate 8,752,869, forward strand.
GAGAACCTGGCCAGAATTAATTGGAAAAGAGCACTGGCTGGGATGATGGCAGAGCAGTGGCTGGAATTTCTGGTAGCAATTTGGAAGGCACAGGATATGTCTAAATCCCAAAGAGGAAGTATACTCAGACAAAGTTGACACAACCATGGCTAATGAGAGAAGTCAAAGCCAACAAAAGCCAAAGAGAGAGCATATAATAGAGTAAAGATTAGTGGGAAGTTAGAACATTGGGAAGCTTTTAAAAACCAACAGAAGGCAACTAAAAATGTCATTAAGACAGAATATGAAAGTAAGCTAGCCAGTAATATTAAAGAGGATATCAAAAGTTTCTTCAGATACATAAAGTGTGAAAGAGGCAAGAATGGATATTGGACCGCTGGAAAATGACGCTGGGGGGGGGGGGGTGGGTAGTGATGGGGGACAAGCAAATGCAGAAGAAATGAATAAGAATTTTGCATCAACCTTCACTGTGGGAAACACAGTCAGGATGGTGGAAGTTCCTGGTGTCAGGTGGCATGAAGTGTGTGAAGTTACCATTATTAGCGAGAAGATTCTTAGGAAACAGAAAGGTCAGAAAGTAGATAAATCACCTGGTCCAGACGGTGTACACCCCAGGTACGAAAAGAGGTGGCTGAAGAGATCATGGAGGCATTAGTAATGATTTTTCAATAATCACTAGACCCTGGAATAGTTTCAGAAGACAGGAAAATTGCAAATGTCACTTCACTCTTCAAGAAGGGAGAGAGGCAGAAGAAAGGAAACTAAAGATTGGTTTTGAGGGGATGATAGAAACATAGAAAACATGGAAAACATACAGCGCAATACAGGCCCTTCGGCCCACAAAGCTGTGCGGAACATGTCCCTACCTTAGAACTACCTAGGCTTTACCCATAACCCTCTATTTTTCTAAGCTCCATGTAGCCATCCAGGAGTCTCTTAAAAGACCCTATCATTTCCGCCTCCACCACCACTGCCGGCAACCTATTCCACGTACTCACCACTCTCTGAATGAAAAACTTACCCCGACATCTCCTCTGTACCTACTTCCAAGCACCTTAAACCTGTGCCCTCTTGTGTTAGGCATTTCAGCCCTAGGGAAAAGCCTCTGACTATCGACACAATCAATGCCTCTCATTAGGCCAGCTGGCCTGACCTCAGTGGTTGGGAAGATGTTGGAGCCGATTATTAAGAATGAGGTCTCAGGGTACTTGGAGGCACGTGATAAAACAGGCCATTGTCAGCATGGTTTCCTCAAGGGAATATTTTGCCTGACAAATCAGTTGGAATTCTTTGGAGAAATAACAAGCAGGGTAGACAAAGGAGAATCAGTTGATGTTGTGCACTTCGATTTTCAGAAGGCCATTGACAAGGTGCTACACATGAGACTACTTAACAAGCTACGAGCCCATGGTATTACAGGAAAGATTCTAGCATGGGTAAAGCTGTGGCTGATGGCAGGAGGCAGAAAGTGGGAATAAAGGGAACTTTTTCTGACTGGCTGCTGGCAACTGGTGTTTCACAGGGGTCTATGTTGGGATCGATTTTTTTTACTATATAAGTCAATGATTTGTATGATAGAATTGATGGCTTTGTTGCAAAGTTTGTAGATGATATGAAGATAACTGGAGGGTCAGGTAGTTTTGAGGAAGTAGAAGGACTTACAGATTAGTAGGATAAAGACAAAGAAATAGCAGATGGAACACAGTGATGGAAAGTGTATGTTCATGCACTTTTATAGAAGAAATGAAAGGCCTGGCAGTTTTCAAATACAAAAACGGAGACATAAAGGGCTTTGGGAAATCTTGTGCAGGATTCCCTAAAAGTTAATTTGCAGGTTGAGTCTGAGAAGAGGAACACAAATGCAAAGTTAGCATTAATTTCTAGAGGACTAGAATTTAAAAGCAAGGAAATGTTAAGATTTTATAAAGCACTGGTGAGGCCTCTCTTGGAGCACTGTGAGCAGTTTTGGGCCCCTTATCTTTGAATGGATGTGCTGAAACTGGAGAGGTTCAAAAGACATTCACGGAAATGATTCCAGGACTGAATGGTTTGTCATTAGTAGAGTGTTTGATGGCTCTAGGCCTGTATGTGCTGGAATTCAGAAGAGTGAGGTGTCATCTCATTGAAACTTATTGAATGGTGAAAGGCCTTGATAGAGTGGATGTGGAGAGGTTGTTTCCTATGGTGTAAGAGTCCTAGACGAGAGGATTCAGTCTCGGAATAAAGGGGTGTTGTTTTAGAATGATGAGGAGGAACTTCTTTAACTCGAGACTGGAGAATTCTTTGCCACAGGCAGCCGAGGAGGCCGAGTCTTTATGTATATTTAAGGCAGAGGTTGATAGATTCTTAATTGGTCAGGGCAGGAAGTTATTCGGGGAAAAAGCAGGAGACTGAGGCTGAGCGGAAAATTGCATCAGCCTTGATGAGATGGCAGTGCACACTCGATGGGCCAAATGGCTTAATTACGCGCCTATATCCTAAGATCTAATGGTTTTACGATTGTCCAGGCCATATGACATGGGCACATAACAAATGAGTTAATAGGTATAAGGCAAAGTTATGTTTTGAAAGTTCTGAATTATAGATAAGCATTGAAGAAACTCAGAACTTATGTTTAAATTCTAATGTAAATAATAATGTTCATTCAATATTGTGATTAACTTCCATTCTGAAATTCAAGTTCAGTATGTTGTTATTCAGCTGTGCACATATATACCACCAAACAAGACAATGTTCCTCTGGAGCAAGGTTCACAACACGGTGCATAGAACTCACACATAACACATTAAGTAATGTTAACACATATAAACAAACAATTCAGAAGGTGGATATAAGATACAAGTTGTAAAGAAAACTGTTTAACACTACTGGTGTTCCATACATGATGAGACCGTATAATGAGATTCTTATGTGATGGCAGTAGTTCAGTTGTTTTACAGTCTGGGGGAAGAAACTGCTACCCACCTTAACAGTGCTTGTCCTAATGCTATGGTATCTCCTACCTGAAGTAAGGGCATCAGAGAGATTGCTGGATGGATGGAAGGGAACATTAACAATGCTAAGGACACTGTGAATGCCTCTTTCATGATAAATATCTCAAATGAATTGAAGAGAGACCCCAATGATCCCCTCCACGGTCCTCACAATCCCTTGTAGGGGTTCTAAGGTCATTCAATTCAATGGTCAGCATGATGCTCCATTTTTCCATGGTAGATTTCCTTTTGACTTTTGCATTATACTTCCTGAGAATTTTTAAAACTTTGAGCTTATCGGGGAAACTGCTTGAGTAGGATTGTAACCCCAGTTTATTGAAAATTATGGAATTCTGATAGAGTTTTTTTTATTTATGCACTTGCTGACATAGAGTGCAGAACAGGCTCTTACTAATTGCGTCACACAGCAAAACTCAAACTAACCCTCGCCTAATCATGAGACAGTTTACCATCACCAATTAACTGTTACATTGTTGGACTGTGGGAGGAAATTGTAGCACCCAGAAGAATGCCATAGTGTCAGGGGCAGAATGTAAAAATTCAGAACAGTTAGCAGCAGGAATTGAACCCTAGTTGCTGAATCTGTGACTCATTGTGCTAATTACTACACTACTGTAGCACTCCATGGTGAATGAAAAAATCAAAAGCCTTCCAGTATATTACAAATCTGTCATCTCAATTTGACATGGTTTCCTTCCAATCAAAAATTAACAGAATGTGTTTGATTACTTCACACATTTGGCTATTGCGATCATTTTACAGATGTGACATCCTCAGAAGATATTGACCATGGATGCCATATTTACTGGAATTTATAACATTCAGATGTGAAAAGAGGCTGTGTATATTTGAATTATTTATGGAAGTTGATTGTTTTATATCACTCATCTTAATCTACCATTAAAATTACCACTGTTTATAAAGAACAAAAAAAGAATAAATTTTTGTGGAGATAATATTTGGAATAAAATTAGAAACAGGTGGATATAACATTAAATAGAGAAGAGGAACAAGCCCTTATGTCTACAATTTCTGCACCAAACATGATGCTAGTTTAAACTGACTATCTGCCTGCACAGGACCTACATGACAGGTCTGCACTGACAGGCACCTCCCAGTCTCTACCAAACCAACAGGAATCTCCTGTCATTCATTTCCAACTCATTACCTGCGGCCTATTTAAACCCAGCTCTCATTCACAATCCTTGTTCACTCATCCTGTGGAGTGTAAAATGTAGAGGAGGCTTGCATTACAAACACAGAACAGTGGAGACAATTTAGCAGTGAGCGACAACTGTAATAATAAGATGCAAAACAACAAGCCCCAAATGGCTATAAAAAAGGAGAAAACAGATACTTAACTCAAGGTAACTGAAAGTTACGAGTAACTGGTTGAGGTTGGCTGGTTCACTCAGACTTACATCTCTTAAATGTTACCATCATGTCTGCTTTCACTATGCTCCCAGGCAGCAAATAGTTGCTTGTGGGTCTAGAGGTGTAACGCTTGCTAAGTTGTGGCTGATAGTGTGGTGGTTAGCGTAATGCTGCTGTAGCATCAGTGATCTGGATTCAATTTGCACTGCTGTCTGTAAGGAGTTTATATATCTTCACCATGACCATGTGGGTTTCCACTGGGTATTTCAATCTCCTCCTACAGTCCAAAGAGTAGTTTAATTGGTCACAAGCGTTTAACTGGGTAACATGGGCTTATTGAGTCAGAAGTGTCTGTTACTGTACTTTCACCATCAGCATTGTGTGCCATGTCTTATGACATCATCATTGCGTGCCATGTCATAAGACATGGGCAACCATGGCCCCATTACCATGTTGGTTCTTGACAATTCTTTCCACAGAAGTGGCTTGCCATGGCCTTCTTCCGGGTAGTGTATATACAAGACAGGTGAGTCCCACCATTATCAATATTGTTCAGAGATTGTCTGCCTGGTGTCAGTGGTCACACAACCAGGACTTGCGATATGCACCAGCTGTTTGTATGGCCAATGTACAGCTGTTCCTGCTCCAATGGCTTCACGTGACCCTGATCGGGGGCTAAGCAGGGACTACACCTTGCCCAAGGGTGACCTGTAGGCTAGCGGATGGAAGGAGCACCTTACAACCCATTTGGTAGAGACATGTCTTCCACCTACTGCATCTCTAAAAAAATAAGGATAACTTTCAAGCGCCCCTGAATGGCAGGAATAAGATGGCTAATAGCTACTCTTATTTGTAATTGTTTGTTGCTTTTGAGGTTTTGGTTCAGTATTTTGATTTTTCACAGACAGAAATGGCTAATATGATGGGCATAACTTCAAGGCGATTGATGGAAGGTGTAGGGGGTATGTCAGAGATAGTTTTTTTTCCGCCCACACACAGAGTGGTGATTGTGTGAAACACAATGCTGGGCTGGTAGTAGACATAGATTCCTTAGACACATTTAACAAACTCTTAAATAGTGTCATGGATGATAGAAAAATGAGAGTAAGATGAGGGGTGATTGATAAGTTTGTGGCCTAAGGTAGGAGTCAATAGTCTCCTCTTACATGAGCACACTGAGTCCAGCGGTCGTGGAGCATACGGATCCCTTCTTTGTAGAAGTGGTCCACAGCAGGGGTGATTCATAAGTTCATGGTCTAGGGTAGAAGGAGGTGAGTTATTAACTTCAAACTTTCTGCATTATCATTCAAAGAGTTGAACTGCATGTGCATGTAATGAGAGCGCCTTGGACCTTCAGGTGGTCCACAGCAGGGGTGATTGATAAGTTTGTGGCCTAAGATAGAAGGAGATGAGTTATATAGCTCTTGTTACATGCAGTTAATCTCTGAATGAAAATGCAGAGTTTGAAGTTAATAACTCATCTCCTTCTACCTTAGGCCTCAAACTTATCAATCACCCCATGCTGTGGACCACCTCTGGAGGTCCAAGAAGCCAACCTCTACAAAGAAGGGGTCCGTGTGCTCCACGACTGCTGGACTAAGTGTGGAAATGTGGGAAAAATAAAGCTGCTAGGTTTTCTAAAATTGATTCCTTCTACCTTAGGCCTCAAACTTATCAATCACCTCTCGTACAGGAGGAAGGGATTAGATTGACCTTAGTGTATGTTAAAATGTCAGCACAACACTATAGGCCGAAGGGCTTGTACTATGCAGTAGTGTTCAATGTTTTATGTTCTACTGAGAGATTAGTGCCTACATAATTAAACACTGTTTTCATAAATTCCCTAACTTGTAACTTTGAATAATGATTATTTTTCCACTTCTATTTTTAGTAAAAACTGATCTAGAAATATGTATAAAAAATCTTAGCCTTCTGTAGGTTTGAACTTTTTTTTAGAAGTAGGCTGAAGAACGTGCATTACTGTAGCACAGTTAAATGACCACAAATTCTCTCAAGAAATCACCTGCATTGCATCCAGATCATGCCCTCTTTTCAGTGCTACCATCAGGGAGGTGGTACAGGAGCCTGAAGGCACCCACTTAATGATTCAGGAACAGTTCCTTTCCTTTCATTAGATTTCTGAATGTACCTCAGTATGTTTGCTCCAATTTTGCAGTAATATTTTATATATCTTTTTTCATAATTTAATTTAAAATAATATTTTAAGTATGCATTGTACTGCTGCTGTGACATTAAACTTGATTCTGGCAATCATCATCACAGAATGAGAATGGAGATCCTTCAAGGACAAGTTGAATGGAATTTTCCCTGGGCAGATAATCAAACAGGGAAAATAACTATTAATTTGCTTGTTTTGGATTCTTTGAACTACAAGAGCTTGTGAAATGATGGATGGATGAATTCCCACGGGAGTAGGTTGAGCAGATATCTCATTTCTTATCATTAGGCAATTATGGAGTATAGAGTTTTGCAACATAGACACTGGCCCTTCAACCCTAGCTTGTCCAGACTAAGATGTCGCTTGCACTCTCAGATAGTGTCATTGCCTTTCCAAATGTACTAATTCCTATCTCTTTGGGTTTTCTCCAACAATCCCTTTACCACAATGCAAGGCCCACGAGCCTCTAGTTACCTAGAGTATCTCTACTGTGGCACCCTGTTGGTTGGGGTTGACCATGGATATTGCAGCCTACATGTCCACATGACACAGCCAATAAGCAAGCAAAGGCACTGTGATATGGAGAGCAAGCTGTCGCCCATTCAGCAGGCTCCCCCTTTCCACACAGTTGATGAATCCAAAGGAACGGCAGAGACTGATACAGTTTGACACTCATGGCATTGCAGGAGTTGCCAGTCAGCGTTGAACTTAGGGGCACCAGCTCTGGATTTTTCCTGAGGGTTTACTTCTGAAGCTCTCCCCCCCCCCCACCCCATGAGTGGGTATGGCCACATGGCAGCGGAGGTTTGAAATCAGAGTTTTCCCTCTCTTAGGTGAGCTGCCAACCACAGCTGACAGTGACGATGTTTCTGGCCGAAACCCTTCATCAGGAGTGATGAGGTTTCGGCCCGAAATGTCGTTATCACCTCCTCCCATAGATGCTGCCTGGCCTGCTGAGTTCTGCCAGCATTTTGTGTTTTTTATTCGAGTGTAAGTACATTGTTTCTTGAAAGTGACAACTGAGGTAGATAGGGTGGAGAAGGCAGCTTTTGGCAAACTGGCCTTTCTAAATCAGAGCACTGAGATTAAACGTTAGGAGGCCATGATATGGTTGTACAGGACGCTGGTGAGGCCACACTTGAAGCCTACACTAACTCCATATTCATAGATTCCATCAGTATTCAAGAAAAAAAGCCTTTTGAATTTTAGGTTTAATATACTGATCAACAGAAGCTCTGCATAAAGAAATTTAATCTCTGTATTGTTATTTTTAATCAGCGAATTGTTTTGTTATGAATCCCCTCTCGCTGCAAAACGGGAACACCTCTTTTTCCCTTATTAGGGAGAGCAAGCGAGCCTCAGATGTTGTATGTCAAATTACCAGGTGAATGAGTAGTCTTTGTGGTACTGCAAGTCTGTGTCTTTATTGATGCTTGTTGCACACTTGACTTAGTGGAGGGTTCTGATACATTTTTGCTGGGGGGGGTCATTGGTTTGCTGCCTCTTGTGTGTGGGAGGGGAAGCTGGGGTGACTCTGGGGTTCTAGCATTTCATTGTCATTCATTCTTTGGGGCACTCTGTTTTCATGGATGTTTGCAAAGAAAAAGAATGTCAGGATTGATATTGTATACATTTCTCTGACATTAAATGTACCTATTGAAATCATTATTTTATATTGTTCTTCCTGAGTAGGGTTCCAGATCCCTTTGTTCTACCACACTCCTCAGTGCCCTACCATTCACTGCGTAATGATCTGATCTGTATGAACAGTTCACAACAGAAGCTTTTCACCGTTTCTGAGTACACTTGAATTCAATTGAATTGACTTTATTTCTTACATCCTTCAGATACGAGGAGTAAAAATCTTTATGTTACGTCTCCATCTAAATGTGCAGTGTGCAATCATAGTAATTTATAATAAATAGAACAGTCAATGTAATACAGAGTACACTCAAATCAGCACGAGTTCATCAGTCTGATGGCCTGGTGGAAGCAGCTGTCCTGGAGCCTGTTGGTCCTGGCTTTTATGCTACGGTACTGCTTCCTGGATGGTAGCAGCTGGAATAGATTGTGGTTGGGATGGCTTGGGTCCCCAATGATTCTACGGGCCCATTTTACACACCAGTCTTTGTAAATGTCTCGAATCATGGGAAGTTCACAACTACAGATGTGCTGGGCTGTCTGCACCACTTTCTGCAGAGACCTGCAATTGAGGGAAGTACAGTTCCCATACCAGGCAGTGATGCAGCCAGTCAGGATGCTCTCAATTGTGCCCCTGTAGAAAGTTCTTAGGAATTGGGGGCCCATACCAAACTTCAACTGTCTGAGGTGAAAGAGGTGCTGTTGTGCCTTTTTCACCACACAGTTGGTGTGTACAGACCATATGAGGTCCTCAGTGATGTGGATGCTGAGGAACTTGAAGCTGTGCATTCTCTCAGCCCCAGATCCATTGATGTCAATAGGAGTTAGTCGGTCTCCATTCCTTCTGTAATTCACAACCAGCTCCTTTGTTTTTGCGACATTGAGGGAGAGGTTGTTTTCTTGACACCGCTGTATCAGTGAGATGACTTCTTCCCTGTAGACCACTTCATTATTGTTTGAGATGCCAATTAATGTAGTGTTGTCGGCAAATTTAGTTAGCAGATTGGAGCTGTGAGCAGCAATAAAGTCATGCGTATACAGGGAGTAAAGGAGGGGACTCAGTATGCAGCCCTGAGGGGCTCCTGCATTGAGAGTCAGAGGGTTGGAGCTGAGGGAGCCCACTCTTACAACCTGCTGGTGATCTGACAGGATCCAGGATCCAGCTACACAAGTCAGGGTCAAGGCCGAGGTATCTGAGCTTCTTGTCAAGCCTGGATGGAATTATGGTGTTGAATGCTGAACTGTAGTCCAAGAACAGCATTTTCACATAAGCATCCTTCTTCTCCAGATGTCTAAGGACGGTGTGTGGAGCTGTGGCTATTGCTTCACCTACTGATTGGTTGTGCCCGTAGGTGAACTGCAGGGGGTTCAGTCTGGGTGGTACTACACTGCAGATGTAGTCCTTGACCAGCCTCTCAAAGCATTTGCTTATTATTGAGGTGTATTTGACAGGACGCCAGTCGTTCAGGCATGTTACCTTGGTCTTTGTTGGTACAGGGACAATGGTGGGTAATTTGAAGCAGGAGGGCACTCTACACTGGGAGAGACAGAGATTAAAAATGTCAGTAAACACATCTGCCAGTTGTGCTGCACGCACCCTGACTACTTGCCCTGGGATGCCGTGTGATCCCGCAGCCTTGCGACCGTCCGCCCGTGGAAACACCAGCGTTCCTCAGCCTCAGAGATGGCCAGGTCGCAGGTTGAGGCGGTGGCTTTCCTCGGAGGCTCAGAGTTAGCGACATTGAACCGAGCGTAAAAGTGATTGAGCTCATCTGAGTGAGAGGTCGCGATGTTGGCGGCATCACAATGCTTGGTTTTGAATTCTGCGATGGCCTGCAGCCCTTGCCACAAGTCACATGCGCTATTTGTTGTGAATCTTGACTCAATCTTCTCCCTATATTGTTGCTTTGCAGCCTTGATAGCTTTCGTTTTCTTGAGCTCCTGCTGGTGATACAAGTTCGATGTTGCACTGTAAGGGCTGCTCACACAGAACTATTGATCCAGGGTTTCTGGTTTGGGAAGACTCTGACCTATTCTGGGGGACAGCATCATCGATGCACTTCCCGATGAAGCACGTGACTCCATCTGTGAACTCAGAGAAATCATCATCATGGAAGACGTTCCAGTTGACGTCATTGAAGCAGTCTTGCTGCATGGAGGCCGATTGGTCATACCAACAGTGGACGGCCCCTTGTTTCAGCTTCTGCCTGTATGTTGGCAGAAGCAGGATTGAAGAGTGATCTGATTTTCCAAAAGCTGGGCGAAGGAGAGCTTTGTAAGTGTTGCGGAAGGGAGTGTAACAGTGGTCAAGTGGGTTATGTCCACAAGTGCTCATCTGGATGTGCTGACAAAACTTCAGAGAGACTTTTTTCCGCGACGCTCGATTAAAGTCACCAGTGATGATGAGGGCAGCCTCTGGACACTTGACAATAATAAACCGATTCCACTTGTAATTCTTAACTCTCTCCTGAATTTTTACCAGCTTGTAGTGAGACTATTGCTCCTGATTCTGGACATTTAGTCCACTTATTTTTGATCATCAGCCAAATCGCAGTCCACCCTCTGCTATGCTATCCCATCGTCTGATGGAGGAACTCAGCTGATCAGGCAGCAATGAATAAACAGTCGACAGTTTGGTTTGAGACCTTTCACCAGGACAGAAAGGAAGGAGGAACATGCCAGAATAAAAAAATGGGGGGGGGGTGGAGGGAGAGGGAAAAGTAGTAAAAAGCTGTACTGTTACGATCCAGCAACAATGAATATATAATTTAGACAGGTTAAAACATTTATTAAACATTGCTAAAAATACCCAAAAGTAAACAAATGACTAACTTAACCGGAAGTCGGCTGCTATACGGCAGCTCGAACAGTTCTTAAAGCGAGAAATGCAAACTCAGTTCTTTGTAGTATTGTAAAAAGTCCAGATGATTCACACGGTCACTTAGGAGAGATTTTCCTTGAAGTAATAAATTCTCTTGCGTGACGTTGCTGCTGATCCCAGCCAAAGTACGCCTTGTCCGAAGGATTTACGGTGGAGGAAATAAAACGGCTTAAAGGCACTGACCTTTCCTTGGCGAATAACTCACTGCCCCAGTCCTTTCTGCTCTTAAAGCAGGGACTAACGTGGGTGCAGGTTGCTAATTCCTTCTGAATGAAGATCAGATACGGTCAAACCTAATTCACTGCCAACATCATCAACTTTCCTCAATCCTGCAGCTTCCTGAACTTCGATAAATCTTCACTCTACGACTGGACTTTAACTGGCAGTGATTTTCAGAACTGCTGGCACAACGATTCTTACAGTAGAAATTAAAATTCCACTTTTAAAATGAAACTGTGTCATAAAATCAAATACGCAGCAGAACGGAGTCACCGACGAATTAAACCACAAGCTGACCTGCGTCACAGGGAGGGGTTCTCCTTTTATACCCTGTTGAAACGGGCTATCACATGACCTCTCACTGGTGGGAAAATTACATCACTCCACCATCACAAGACCATTACATCATGCCCAACAGAGCCTCAACTACACCATGGTCATGTGACAGTCACAAGATACCCACGGGGTAATGTAACAGTACTTAATAGGTGAAAAAGGAAAGAGGCTGGAGAAGAAGGAACCTGATAGGAGAGGAGAGTGAACCATGGGAGAAGGGAAGGAGGAGGAGCAGTAGGGGGAGGTGATAGGTGTGGAGACGAGGTAAGAGGTCTAAGTTGGGAATAGAAGAGGGAAGGGTGAGGGAAAGAAAAATTACTAGAAGGGGAAGTAGACGTTTATGCCATCAGGTTGGAAGCTACCTAGATGGAATATGAGGTGTTGCTGCTCCACTTTGAGAGTGGCCTCATCATGGCAAAAGAGGAGAATCTGATCTGTGACAGTCCTTCTACAGAAAATAAATCCACTAAAGCACAATATTCTAGTAGCAATCTCATCACATCCACTTTCATCCCACTGAAAATGGTCTTCCTGTAATTAATTGCTTTAATTTGGATTGCTCTGTTGTTTGGGATTGCAAGAGAGTATCTGTACAAGACATTAAAACATGTTTTGGAGGAGGCAGATCAAAGAAAATTATGGCTGGATCCTGGGCTCTGTTCCAGGAGTTTTAACAATGGTTTGAAGATGCCTGCAGCTGGCTCTGTTTGAAAGAAAGGTTAAATGGGGATATATATTTGCATTTAAACTTGTCAGCAAAAATAATGAGAACATTTTGAAGTTTGTTTGATATTGCAAAGAACAGGGAACCATGGCCTGCCTGGTGAGAGGTCTGGACTGACAATCCAAGTTGTGCAAGTTAAAATTCCAACATGGCATCTGTGGAACACCTCAAACACGTGCCAGATGTTGCACTTTGGCAGAACAAATGCAACAGGAGATGATTGAGCAAAGGGAAGGATCCTCAGATATACTAATGTACAGAGTGGTATTGGGATGCAAGCCCCCAATTCCCTGAAAGTAGCAACACAGCTGTACGTGGTGGTAAAGAAGCCATACGGTATTCGTGCCATCAGTAATTGGGGCATAGAGTGTAAAAGTCATGAGGATGAGAGGTGACATGATAGAGTGCAACAGATGATAAGAGGTATAGATCAGGTGGACAGCCAGAGACATATTCCCAGGGTGGAAATCATAATTTATTTTAATAATTTTTAAAGTGATTGGAGGAAAGTATGGGAGGGGTGGGGAACGTAGGTAGGTTTTTGACACAGTGTTTGCTATGAGGAATCAGGTTCACAGGTTTGGGAATTGAGACAGAGTACACAGTTTATGAATAAGCACATTAACCATTTATTTTCAAACAGTAAAACATTCAACCAAACATCCAAGTCTTCCTAAGCTACAAAAATTCATTAACACTTCAAACTTAACAGGTACCTTATTAAGTTTTCCTCAAGTTCAACAATTATAGAACTAAACTTTCAACGGGTAAGTTGTGCGAATGGACTCTCCTAGATCTGAAGTACACTGTCCCAGTGGCTCTTCAGCACTGGTCACAGCCCCTGAAGACACAGGATAGCAGGCCAGCATCTCATATACCCCTAAGCCACCTGCAACCAGACAGCGGTGCAGCGGCTGCATTCTTTGAATGGGAAAGAGTTGCTGCATTCTTTGAATGGGCCAATCAATGACTCTCACAGCAGAAATAGCCTTTGACCAACCAGTAAACTAACCCTTCACATTACGGAGTAGTGGGTGCTTGAAGCACACTGCCGGGTATGGTGGGACAGATTCATTAGGGGCATTTGAGAGATGCTTCGGTAGGCACATGGATGATAGACAAATGGAGGGCTATGTGGGAGGGAAGGGTTAGATTGAAATTAGAGCACGTTAAAAGGTCAGTGCAGCATTGTGGGCCAAAGGGCCTGTACTGTACTGCAATATTAGTTGTTCTATATACTAGTTTGGCCACTTTGGTGTATCTTGTAGTTCTGGTTGCTAGACAGGTTGAATTTGGGGGCTTTGGAGAAACTTCAGAGAGGTTCACTAGATTAATGAGTGTGCTAGTTACGTGGTGGTGGCATCCGTCGGTCTCGAGAGACCATGGATCTGCGCCTGGAGTTTCCAGGGCGCAGGCCTGGGCAGGGTTGTATGGGAGACCAGCAGCTGCCCAAGCTGCAGGCCTTCCCCTCTCCATGCCACCGATGTTGTCCAAGAGAAGGGCACTAGGACCCAAGCAGCTTGGCACCGGTGATGTCGCAGAGCGATATGTTGTTAAATGTCAAGGACACAAACACGCTGCCTCAGCTGAGGCTCGAACCAGTGACCTTCAGGTTACTAGTCTGATGCCTTGCCCACTAGGCCACACGCCAACATGTGCTAGTTATAGGAGGGAGAAAAAGCATGGATTGTTTTCTGAGTTTTGCAATTGAAGGGAACTGTAGTATATTTAATATTTCATTTTATTAGTGTTTATTGACATGCAGCAGGGAATAGGCCCGTTGAGTCACATCGCCAATCACTGGACAAGTTAAATGAGCAATTAACCTACAACTGGTACGTCTTCAGACTGTTGAAAGAAACCAGAGCAACCGGAGGAAATCAACGTGGTCACGGGGAGAATATACAAATTCCTTACAGGCAGCTGCGGGAATTGAACCCAGGTCACTGGAACTGTAAAGCCTTGTGCTAACCACTACACTATTACTTCAGTAATATTTGAGCAATATTGTAAATATATTGTTTGAAGTATTCTTTGCTTGTTTACATAATGGAAGTGGACTGCAGACTGCAGCAGAAAATGGAAAAGGTATGTCAGACAGGCAACGTTATGATAGTCGTGGGAGATTTCAACATGCAGGTTGAATGGGAAAAGCAGGTTGGTCATAGATCTTAAGGGAGTGAGTTTGCTGAATTCCTACAAGATGGCTTTATATAGAAGTTTGTTGTTGAGCCTGCTAGGGGTTCAACAATTCTGGATTGGGTGTAATGTGATGAACTGGAGGTAATTTGGGAGCTTAAGGTAAAAGAACCCTTAGGCAAGCAGTGATCACAAAATGATTAAGTTCAGCTTGAAATTTGATAGGAAGTAAAGTCAACATAGCGGTATTTCAGTGGAGTAAGGGTACAAGAGAAAAGTTGACCAAAGTAAATTGGGAGGAGCTGCTGGCAGGGCTGACAGCAGAGCAGCAATGGTGAGAGTTTCTGGGAAAAATGAGGAATGTGCAGGACAGATGTTTTCCAAAAATGAAGAAGAAATACTCAAATGGCAAAATAGCACAACTGAGGCTGACAACGGAAATCAAAACCAATGTGAAAACAAGAGAGGGCATACAACAAAGCAAAGATTAGTGGGAAGATAAAGGATCGAGAAGCTTTTAAAAACCTACAGAGAGAATCTAGAAGAATCATTAGAATGGAAAAGATGAAATATGAAAGCAAGCTAGCAAACTTTATCAACTTGGATAGTAAAAGCTTTTCAAGTACATAAAAAAGGGAGAGACAAGAGAGATACAGGATGCTAGAAAATGAGGCCAGAGAAATAATAATGGGGGCCAAGGATATGGCAGATAAACTAAATAAGTATTTTGCATCCATCTACACTGTGGAAGACACCAACAGTGTGCTAGATGTTGTAGTGTGTGAAGGAAGAGAAGTGAGTGCAGTTACTATTACAAGGGAGAAGGTGCTCAAAAAGCTGAAAGACCCAAGGGTACACAGGTCACCCAGACCAGATAAACTGCACCCTAGGGTTCTGAAAGAGGAAATCTTAGAGACTGTGGCAGCATTAGTAATGATCTTTCAAAAGTCATTGGACTCTGACATGCTGCCAGAGAACCGGAAGAGATGTACAGGAGAGATAGGTCAGATAGTTGAGTGGCGTTGTGAGAGAACCCCGAAGTTAATGCCAGTAAGACCAAGCAATTGTTTGTGGACTTCAGGAAGGGGAGGTTGGGAGAATTTGTATCAGCCCTCATCGAGGGGACAGCAGAGGAAAAGGTGAACAGCTTCAAGTTTGAGGGTGCCAACGCCTAGAGTCATAGAATTATAGAACACTGCAGCATTTCACCCATGATCTCTAGTTCTAGCCTCACCTAACTTCAATGGAAAAAGCTGCTTGCATTTACCTAATCTATACTCCTCATACTTTTGTATACCCCTATCAAAATTGTTCCACACATTACACTATCTATCTGTATTGCCATTTTCAAGGAACAGAAACATAGAAAACCGACAACAGAATACAGTCCCTTTGGCCCACAAAGCTGTGCCAAACAGGTCCTTACCTATCCAAGAGTCTCTTAACCACCTATTGTATTATCCTCCACCACCTATTCCATGCACTCACCACTTACTGCGTTAAAAAAACTTACCCCTGACATCTCCTCTGTACCTACTTCCAGGCACCTTAAAACAGTACCTTCTCGTGCTAGCCATCCCAGCCCTGGAAAAAAGCCTTTGACTATCCATACAATCAATTCCTCTCATTATCTTGTACACCTCTATCATGTCACCTCTCATCCTCCGTCGCTCCAAGGAGAAAAAGCCGAGTTCACTCGACCTATTCTCATAAGGCATGCTCCCCAATCCAGGCAACGTCCTTGTAGCAAATGCTCCTCTGCAGCATTTCTATGGCTTCCACATCTTTCCTGTAGTGAGGCGACTACAACTGAGCACAAAACTCCAAGTGGGGTCTGACCAGGGTCCTATATAGTTGCAACATTACTTCTCGATTCTTAAGCTCAGTCCCACGACTGATGAAGGCCAATGCACTGTCGGCCTTCTTAACTATAGAGTCAACCTGCACAGCAGATTTGAGTGTCCTATGGACTCGAACCCCAGGATCCCACTGATCCTCCACACTGCCCAGAGTCTTACCATCAATACTATTTTCTGCCATCATATTTGACCTACCAAAATGAACCACCTCACACTTAACTGGGTTGAACTCCAGCTGCCACTTCTCAGCCCAGTTTTGCATCTTATCAATGTCCCGCTGTAACTTCTGACAGCCCTCCACATTATCCACACCACCCCCAACCTTTGTGTCATCAAATTTAATAACCCATCCTTCCAGTTATTCGTCCAGACCAGTTATGAATATCACGAAGAGAAGGGGTCCCAGAACAGATCCCTGAGGCACACCACTGGTCACCGGCCTCCATGCAGAATATGACCCATCTACAACCACTCTTTGCCTTCGGTAGGCAAGCCAGTTCTGGATCCAAAAGGCAAGGTACCCTTCGATCCCATACCTCCTTACTTCCTGAATAAGCCTTGCATGTGGTACTTATCAAATGCCTTGCTGAAATCCATATACACTGCATGTACTGCTCTACCTTCATCAATGTGTTTAGTCACATCCTCAAAAAATTCAATCAGGCAATTCAGGAATGCTTGATCCCTCTGTTCTACTGTACTCTTCATTACCTCACTGTGCAAGTCCCACCCTGGCCTGTCCTCCCAAAGTGCAATACCTCACTTGTCTGCATTCAGTTCTA
This sequence comes from Hypanus sabinus, assembly GCF_030144855.1. Taxonomy (NCBI): domain Eukaryota; kingdom Metazoa; phylum Chordata; class Chondrichthyes; order Myliobatiformes; family Dasyatidae; genus Hypanus; species Hypanus sabinus. The sequence continues at coordinate 8,769,996 of NC_082717.1, forward strand.
TCTGCCATTTTTCAACTTATTTTTCCAGCTGGTCCAGATCCTCTGAAAATTTTGGTACACTTCCTTACTGTCTACTGCACCCCTAATCTTGGTGCCGTCTGCAAATTTGCTGATCTCGTTAATCACATTATCATCCAGATCACTGATATTGATGACAAACACCAAAGACCCAGCACCGATCCCTGCGGCACTCCACTATTTAATAAGACAGCCATCTACTACCACTCTCTGGCTTCTCCCACAAAGCCAACGTCTAATCAAATTCATTACTTCATCCTGAATGTCAATCTTCTTGACCCAATTCCCATGTGGAACCTTGTCAATGCCTTACTAAAATTCCATCTTGACAACACCCACTGCTTTGCCTTCAGCAACTTTCCTGGTAACCTCCTCAAAAATCTCTAAGATTGGATAAACATGCCCATCACGGAAAAAGCCATGTTGACTATCCCTAATCAGTCCCTGTCTATCTAAATACTCATATCTGGTCACTTAGATACCTTCCAATAACTTTCCCGCTGTTGATGTCAGGCTCACCAGCCTATAATTTCATGGCTTATTTGTAAAGCCTTTCTGAAGCAGTTGAGCAGCATCTGGTACCCTCCAGACCTCTGGAACCATACCTGTGGCTAAGGACATTTTAAATATTTCTGCTATGGCCGTGCAAACTCTGCACTGGCCTCCCACAGGTTTTGTCAGGCTTTGGGGATTTATCCACCCGAATTTGCCTCAAGACAGCAAACACCTCCTCCTTGATAACCTGTATGTGGTCCATAACCTCTCTGCTGTTTTGTCTCACTTTAATAGACTGTGTCTACCTCCTGAGTAAATACATGTGCAAAAGATCCATTTAGGAACTCCCCCATCTCTTTTGGTTCCATGACCATATGACCATTCTGATCTTCCAGAGAACAATTTTGTTCTCTTCCGGAGAACAACACTCCTTGCATTGAAACAGACACAACTCAGACATTAGTCATGTCATGTTCAACCTTCCAATTCCTGATTTTGTATGTTGGCTCAACAACATCTTTCTCCACAACCACTTCACTATCTGCTCTAGGCGCTCTGAGGATGAATCCTGGGTTGAACATATTGATGCAATTACAAAGAAAGCATGCCAGAGGCTACATTTCATTAGGAGTTTGAGGAGATTTGGTATGTCACCAGAGACTACAACAGATTTCTACTGATATACCATGGAGAGCATTGTGATTGGTTGCTTCACCATCTGGTATGGAGGGGCCACTGCACAAAATTGGAAAAAGCTGCGTGGGGTTATAAGTTCGGCCATCTTACACAAAGTGCTGGAGGAACTCAGCAAACCAGGCACCATCTATGGAAAAGAGTAAAAAAGTCGACATTTCGGGCTGAGACCCTTCAGCAGGACCGAACAAAAAATGTGCGAAGTCAGGGTAAGAAGGTGGGGGAAAAGGGGAAATAAATACAAGGTAGTAGGTGATAAGTGGAACTGAAAGAGGGTGAGTGATGAAGTAAAGAGCTGGGAAGTCAGTTGGTGAAATAAATGAAGGATTGGAGAAGGGAGAGTCTGATAGGAGAGGTCAGAAGGTCATGAAATAAAAGGAAGGAGTAGGAAGGCCATTGGGAGGTGATGGACAGGTCAGGAGATAAGGTGAAAGAGGGAAATAGGAATGGGGGATAGGGAGGGTAAAACCACTGGAATTTTGAGAAATCTATGTTCATGCCATCAGGTTCGGGGCTACCCAGGTGGAATACACAGTGTTGCTCCTCCGACCTGAGTGCGGCCTCATTATGGCAGTATAGGAGGCCATGGGCTGACATATTGGAATGGGAAGTGAAATTGAAATGGCTGGCCACTGGGAGATCCCACTTTTTCTGGCAGTTGGAGCGTTGGTGCTTGGTGAAGCCGTCTCCCAATCTACGTTGGGTCTCGTCAATATACAGGAGGCCACAATGGGAGCACCAAGATACAGTAGGCAACCCCAACAAACTCACAGGTGAAGTGTCGTCTCAACTGGAAAGACCGTTTGGTAGTGTGGTGTAGGGGCAGGTGTAGCACTTGTTCCGCTTGCAGATATAAGTGCCAGGAGAGAGATCAGTTGGGAGGGACGAATGGACAAGAGAATTGCATAGGCAGTGATCCCTGCAGTAAACAGAAAGCTTGGTGGGGGGAGGGGTGGAAGGAAAAGATTTGTTTGGTGGTGGGTTCTTGTTAGAGATGGTGGAGGTTAAGAAGAATTATTTGCTGGACATGAAGTCTAGTGGGTGATAGGTGAGGACAAGAGGAATCATATCCCTGGTGGGGTGTTGGGAGGATAGGGTGAGGGCATACATGTACGAAACGGAAGAGATGTGGGTGAGGGTGGCTTTGATGGTGGAGGAAGAGTCACCCCTTTCTATGATGAATGAGGGCATCTCTTCAGCTCTGGAATGTAAAGCTTCATCCTGAGAGAAGATGTGATGGAGACAGAGGAATTGAAAGAACGGGATGATGTTTTTACAAGGGTAGGAAGAGGTATAGTCCAGGTAACCGTGACAGTCTATGGGTTTATAATAGACATTGGTAAATAAGCAATCTCCAGAGATAGAGACAGAGAGATCAAGATAGGGGAGGGAGGTGTCAGAAATGGACCAGGTAAATTTGTGCGCAGGGTAGAAGTTGGAGGCAAAGTTGATGAAGTCGACAAGATCTGCATGGGTGCAGGAAGCAGCACCATTGTAATTGTCAAAGCAGCATAGGAAAAGTTGAGGAAAAGAGTCTATGGCTTGGGACATAGACTCTTCCACATAGCTGACAAACAGGCAGCCGTAGTTGGAACCCATGCAAGTGCCCACGGCTAAACCTTTTGTTTGACAGAAGTGGGAAGTGCTAAAGAAGAAATTATTGAGAGTGAATACCAGTTCCGTCAAATAGAGGAAAATGGTGGTGGAGAGGAACTAGTTGGGTCTGGTGTCCAAAAAGAAATGGAGAGCTTTGAAGCCTTCCTGATGGGGGATGGATGCGTAGGGATTGATCATTGACAGTAAAAATAAGATGATCAGGGCCAGGGAACTTGAAGTCATTGAAAAGATCAAGAGTGTCACAGACGTAGGTAGGAAGGGACTGAACCGGGGGGATAAAACTGAGTTGAGGTATGCAGAAGCAACTTCGGTGGGGAAGGAAAAAGCAGAAACAACAGGTCTACCTGAACATGCAGGTTTGTGAATCTGCAGATGGGAGGTGTGGGGTGAGGGAGCCATGAGTTTGGAAGCAGAGGAGGAGAGATCCCCAGAGTTAATTAGGTTGGTGATGGTGTGGGAGACGATTGGCTGGTGCTTCTTAGTGGGGTTCTATTCGAGGAGTAAGTAAGAGGAGGTGTTTCACAGTTGTCAGTCCACCAGACTACTTCAGCAACCCCCCCCCCCTTATATGCAGGTTTGATGGTGTTAGGATTAGTGCAGAGAGAGTGGAGAGTAGAGCGTTCGGAAGGAGTGAGGTTGGAATTGGAGAGAGGAATAGTGAATGCAGGCGGTTGATGGTCCGTCGGCATTTAGCAATGACAAGATCCGGAGCAGGCAGAAGATCAGAGCAGCATGTCCAGGAAGAGGAAGAGGGCTGAAGATGGGAGAAGGGGTCATTGGTGTGAGGTGGAGAGTCCCTGCCAAAGTAGACACAGAGATAGAGGTGGCTGAAGAAGAGCTCAGCGTGGTGGTGGGTGAGGAACTCACTGAGGTATGGGCGCTGGGAAACTAAAGTGAGACCTCTTACTGAGAACAGAATGGCGGGTGTCTAGAATAAGAACATAAGACACAAAAACAAAATTAGACCATTCGGCCCAGTGACTCTGCTCCACCATTCCATATTGGCTGTTTTATTATCCCTCTCAGCCCTATTCTCCTGCTGTCTTCCTGTAACCTTTGATGCCCTGACTAATCAAGAAACTACCAAACTCCACTTTATATATGCCCAATGACTTGGCCTCCATAACCTTCTCTGGCAACAAACTCCACAGACTCACCATCCTCTGGCTAAAGACATTCCTCCTTCTCTCTGTTCTAAAGGGATGTCCCTTTGGTCCTAGACTCCCCCACTATAGGGAACATCCTCTCCACATCCACGCTCTCTAGGCTTTTCAATAGCATTTAAAGAGACCTGCACTTTTTATTATAAACTCCAGTGAGTATAGGTCCCCAAAGCCAACAAACGCTTGTCATATATTAACTATTTCATTTTCAGGATTATTCTCATGTACCTCCTCTGCACTGTCTCCAGTTCCAGCACATCTTTTCTTACAAGGGCCCCAGAACTGCTCACAATACTCTAAGTGCTGTCTGACCTATGCCTTCCTTACAAAGCCTCAGTATTACATCCTTGCTTTTCTATTCTAGTTGTCTTGAAATGAATGTTAACATTACATTTTATGTTCCTTACCAACCTTCACCATTTCCATCAATTGCACCAGTCTCATATTTATTCATTTATTTAGAGATTCAATGTGAAACGGGCCCATCTAGCCCAACACTGCCCAGCAATCCCCCAATTTAACCCTAGCCTAATCACAAGGCAAATTACAGTGACCAATTAACCTACTGACTGGCACATTTTTGGACTATGGAAGGAAACCAGAGCAGCCATTGGAAACCCACTCTGTTCATGAGGAGGATGTACAAAATCTTCACAGATGGTGCTGCAATTGAACTCTGAACTCCGATGCCTAGAGCTTTTATAGTTTCACATTAACTACTCTGCTTCCATGGCAACGCCCCCCTCCCCCCAACACATGCTCTTTTGTTTACTGCAGGGAGAACTCTCTTTATGACCCCCTCCTTCCCTACTCAACCCTCCTGTCCTGTGACAACAGTAGGAGGTGCAATAGTTCCTACATATTTTCCTTCAGAATCAGGTTTGACATCACTGACCATTGTTATGAAATTTTTTGTTCTTTGGCAGCAGTATGGTTCAATACATAAAAAAAGCATGTTATAAGAAATGTTGTACATTAAAATAAATGGATACATAGATAGATAAATAGTGCAAAAAGAGCAAATCGTGATGAAGTGCTCATGGTTTCATGGTCTATTTCTAAATCTGACGGCAGAAGGGAAGAAACTGTTCCCAAAAGGGAGCTAGGGCTTTACTCTCTGGAGAGGAGGAGGATGAGAGGAGACATGATAGAGACATGAGAGGTAGATAGAGTGGACAGCCAGCGCCTCTTCCCCAGGACACCACTGCTCAATACAAGAGGTAAGGGGAGAAAGTTCAAGGGGGATATTAGAGGAAAGTTTTTCACTCAGAGTGCTCGGTGCGTGGAATATACTGCCCGAGTCAGTGGTGGAGGCAGATACACTAGTGAAATTTAAGAAACTGCTAGACAGGTATGTGGAGGAATTTAAGGTGGGGAGTTATATGAAATGCAGGGTTTAAGGGTCAGCACAACATTGTGGGCCAAAGGGCCTGTACTGTGCTGTATTGTTTTATGTTCTAAAATGTTGAGTGCATCTTTAGGTTCTTGCAGCTTCTCCTTGATGTTAGCAATGAGAAGACATGTCCTGGGTGATGCGTGTCCTTGATGATGGATGTTGCTTTCTTTAGGCACCATCTTTTGGAGATCTCCTGGATGCTCGGGAGGCTAGTACCCATGGCTGAGCTTACAACTCTGCTGCTTGTTCTGATCCTGTGCAGTGGCTTCTCCATTCCAGACAGAAGTGAAACCAGTCATCAACACCATCCAGACACCACAACAGCCAATTGCTTGCACCAAAATTTCTGCAGCAGCTTATCTGATCCTCTTACTTAGAAATGATCCTCTTACTTTGATCCTCTTACTTTGCAATGTACCTACAACACACATTAGAACATCGAACATAGCACAGGAACAGGCCCTTCAGCCCATAATGTTGTGCGGAACCAATTAACTTAGTAATCAAATAGCCAACTAAACATCCGTTCTGCCTATTCAACGTCCATAACCTTCCATTCTCCTCACATTCATGTGCTTGTTTAAACGTCTCGTAAGTATCCCTAATGTATCCGCCTCTACTACTACCCCAAGTAGTACATTCCAGGCAGGCACCACTCTGTGTAAAATCTTGCCCCTTACGTCTTCTTTGAAATTACCCCCTCTCACCTTAAATGCGTACCCTCTGGTATTAGGCATTTTAACCCTGGGAAACAGATACTGTCTGTCTACTCTAACTATGCCTCTCACAGTCTTATAAACCTCTATCAGATTTTTGTCTCAGCCTCCACCACACCAGAGAAAACAACCCACTTTCAGGAAGCTATGAACTTGGACCCCAAGGTCCATCTGCTTATCAACACGGTTCAGGATTTTGCCCTTAACAGTGCAGTGTCTCTTTACATTTGACCTACCATGGTATAACTCTTCATATTTAGGCTGGGTTAAAATTCTTCTGCCATTTGTCTCCACATATCTCCAAATGATGTACTACACAGCATACAATTTCATTTTTGATGAAGGGTCGTGGGCTGAAATGTCAACTGGCTATTCCTCTCCAATGTTCCCCCAACATGTTGCGCTTATTGATCTAGGGGTGGAAGTATGGCTTAAGGTGGTGTTGAACTGTGAATTCCATTGAGGATGTGGCTGAGTTTTCCTTTTTTTTTAAAAAAAGTGAATTGTTGGGTTTGTGGAGATGATTTGGGGGATCGCGAGGGGAGTTAGGGGTCACATTAGGGCTTTAGGTACAGGGATGGGGGGTGAATTAGAGGACAGGCCAGAGTCTTAAGTCTCCATTTCACACTTGAAGGACAGTGACATAGACATCTATGGACACGGTCAGAAGGGTCCAGCTGGATGTCGGGCTGGCAGATCAGCATGTACGAAGGCTGGTGGCTCCTTCAGGGTCAGCGAGTAGTCAGCTGGTTACAGAGTCAGAATTCCATGTAGTCAGGAGGAATGAGTTTTGATGACACCCTGGATTCACGAATCAATGAGTACAGAGCTCAAGGTATAGTGTTTGGGGTCCTGTCATCAGCAAGTCTGGAGTTTGAGGCCCATTGTTCGGTGACTGGGTGGTCCTGTGACTGATGCAAAGAATTGAGGCTTGTGAGTCAGATCAGAATTCTGAAGGCGAATCTCTGCGAGTTCCCTGGGGCAGGTCAAAGGTCGAATATCGGTGTGGCTGCATCTCAGTTCGAGTCTGAATCCGAGTCTGCTGCAGGCCAGAGGCTGGAAAAGATGGAGTATCTTGAGGTTAGAGGACAGTTTATGTGTGTGGGTGAGTCCGGGCTTATTTTGGTGTTATTATATTGTTGTGTGTTGCATTCTGTGTTGTACTACCAAGCATTGTGGGCATGCCATGTTTGTTTTGGAATGTGTAGCGACACCTAGGGTCTGCAGTGACACAACACATCCTTGGGTGTATCAGTTGCTAACACAAACGGCGCACTGCACTGTAAGTTTTAGTGCACATGTGACATAAAACATCTTGAATCTTGAAATAAACAGTTGATATTTCAACTCGAGATACTTCATCTGGACTGAAGCGGAGAGGGAAGATTGCCAGTATAAAGTGAGGGGAAGGCCTGGAGCACCAGTTAACCAAGGGAATCCACGCGAAGAAGGGCAAGAAGCAGATGCAGGATGGAGAATCTGATGATAACATGGTGGAGGAGAGTGGAGAAAGGATCTTACAGTAACTTAAATAAAGGTGAAGTGTAAGGACTTTGCATATTCAGACTGAGAATCATACTCAAAATGCTGGGGGAACCCAGAAGGTCAGGCGGCATCTCATGCTCCTCAGTCATCTCTTCTCTTCCTCTCACCTGCCCATCACCTCAGTCTGGATCCCCTCCTCTCTCCCTTTCTGCCATGGTCCACTGTCTGCTCCTCTCAGATTGCTCCTTCTCCAACCCTTTACCTTTTCCATCTATCACCTTCCAGCCTCTCACTTTATCCCACCTCCCCCTCACCTGGGTTCACCTATCACCTTCTAACTTGTGCTCCTTCCCCCCCCACCCCACAATCTTCTTATTCTGGCTTCTTCCCCCTTTCCTTCCAGTTCTGATGAAGGGCCTCAGACTGATACATTGACCTTTGATTGCTCTCCATAGATGCTGGCCGACCTGCTGAGTTCCTCCAGCATATTGCATGTGTTGCTCTGGATTTCCAGCATCTGTAAAATGTTTTGTTCCTTGTTTTATCCTTCTTTATACTGCACTAATGCTCTAACGTACATTGTTGGAAATGAAACACTTTGAGATACGAGTTAGAAACACTTCTGGTAATATTTAGCTGCTTCGTGCAACCAACCCTATAAAACTGTCGTGACAATTTCTTCTGTACATCTGTGCTTCCTTTAATGTTGCCGTCCTTCCTGTATTGATTCATCTAGCAGATAATATGAACAGAACTAAAGATGAATCAGAACCAGAATTGGGTTTATTATCACTATCTGATGTTGTGCTTCTTAAGGTTGTTATAGCCAGAAGTCGAAGGTGAAATATGCTGCCAGTACCTACTAAATTCTCCCAATAGGAAGGGGCCTCAAATAGCCTCTGACAACCAAGTCCAGCTCCTGGTCTTCATGTGTGGCTTAGTTACTAAGCCCAGCAGAACCATTTCTACTGACAGGAGAAGGGCAAAAGATGGGTTAGTGGCACCTTAAAACCAGTTGCTTCGGGCAGATGGTGCTCGTCAACTCATCTTAGGAACAGCGAAACTCAGCTGCCTTGCTCCAGCTGTAAACCTCGAAGAAAAATCCAGAGCTGGTTTCCTGCGCTGAGTTCAACACTGACTGGTAACTCCTGTGATGCTGCTGGTGAAAAACAGTATTGGTCTCTGCTGTTCCTTTGGGTTCATCAAATGTGTGGAGAAGGGGAGCCTGCTACATGGGCAACAGCTCGCTCTCCGTATCATACCACCCTGGTTTGTGTATCTAAATAGTTGGGATGCAACACAATGGTTGACCCTGACTGATGGAGGGCTCACATGTTATGAAATTTGTTATTTTACAGCAATACAGTGAAGTACAAATGTTACTATGTTACAAGAATATAAAAATTAAGTTGTGCAAAAATGTGAATGTAAAAGCTCAATTTCTACAGTTTTTAGACCATAAGACTTAAGTTTTGTAACTCAAAAACATATAAAACTAATTGCAAGCATGAACAATGAGCCAGGAATACTTCATTGAATACTTCATTTTAACTTCTGTGAGGTGCACGTCTGACATAAAAACTTCACGATACTGTATATGCAATTCATGCAATTCTGCATATAACCTGTAATGAATTACTTACAAATATAAAGGATGCTTACTCAAACAATATTACTGAAACATTAAATACACCAAGACCATAAAGCACGAGAACAGAACCAGGCCATTCAGCCCATCAAGTCTGCTCCGCTACTCTCTCATGGCTGATTTATTATCCCTCAACTTCATTCTCCTGCCTTCTTCTTGTAACCTTTGATGTCCAGACTAATCAAGAGCCTATCAGCCTCCACTTTAAATAAATTAAACGAGTTGGCCTCCACAGCCGTTTGTGGCTATGAATTCCACAGATTCACTACCCTTTTGCTTCTTGTCTCTATTCTAAATGTCTCCATTCTGAGGCTGTGCCCTCTGGTCCTAGACTCCAACTACAGGAAACGTCCTCTCCATATCCACCCTATCTAGGCCTTTCAATATTTGATAGGTTTCAATGAGATCCCCCAAAATTGTTTTAAACTCCAGTGTGTACAGGACTAGACCTATCAAACGTTCTTCATATTTTCTCCAGCCCATCACCGCTTCTAGGGCATTCATCACTGACTGCAACCCTCTTGAGGTCTTTGACCTGCTGTTGATGTTTCTGAAGTACTGGATTTTTTTTTTTTTAAAATGTGGTTGCTAGCCCGTGTCCAATCCTCCTCCTGCCACAGCCAGGCTGGCACAGTCTGTGGAGGAGGTCAGTTTGCCAAAGTTCAACTTTATATCAAAATACATACATGTTGTCATATACAACTGAGATCCAAGCACAGTAAATGCGAGAAACCCAGTAAAATCAGTAAAAGACCACACCCACCAGGACAGGAAAAAAAACCTAATGCGCAAATGTAAAAAGAGGAAAAAAAGGAAATAATAATAATAAATAAATGTCGAGAACATGAGAAGTGCGTTCATAGGCTTCGGAAACAGTTCTGTATAGGGGTGAGTGAAGTTATGCCCTCTGGTTCAAGAGCTTCACAACTGAATAAAGAAATATTTCAACACTTCATTATTATTTTAGAAACAAAATTAATTATTTACCAACTGTTTCTTCCACATGAAAGAGTAGTTTCTGTAGTAGCTATTTGTTTCGTATAATCCTTAAGTTTTTTTTTTAACCGGCACATTTTCACTCTGCTTCCCTTTATGTAATCTGATGTAGGAACTATGGAAACAGGAATGTGTCTTTCAGTCATTTGGTTAGATTACGCTTTGACTCTTTCATATCCTTGCTCCCCCTCTCCTGATACTTAAATACCATCTGCAAGTATCGCCTGCTAATCTTTATCTTGACTGTTCAAGTTTAATTGTCATTCAGCCATACCCATGAACAAAGACAAGTGACATGGCATTCCTCTGGGGCCAAGGTGCAAAATACAACACCAACAGTCACACACAGCACAAAGGTACACTCATAGTTACAACAGCAGTAAAATATCTCGTCATAAAAAAGATATCATCCAAGGCCCTGACTGTCATGGCTTGTGTATTCTGATCAGAATCGAGTTTGCTATCACTGGCATATATCGTGAAATTTGTTGTTTTGCATCAGAACATGAAAATATATTAAAAAAGCAGAATTACAGTAATAGATATATAAATAAATATATTTATTAAATTAAATAAGTAGCACAGAAAGAGAGAAAAATGTCTGCGGTAGTGTTGACAGATTCAGTGTCCTTTCAGAAATCTGGTGGCAGAGGGGAAGAAGCTGTTCCTGAATCATTGAGTGTGTCTTCTGCCTCTTGTATCTCCTCCCTGATGAGAGGAGAGCATGTCCTGGGTGATGGGGATCCTTAATGATGAAGATGGTGCATAGGATGTCGTCCTCCAACAGCAAGCATTGACAATACTCCTAAGCATGTTTGAAACACAAGCATGTCCCCAGATAATATTATAGTTAAAGTTAATTTATTATCAATGTATGCAGTATACAACCCTGAGATTTGCCTTCCCCACAGACATTCATGAAACAAAGAAATATTAAGGAAAACCGTTCAAAAGAAAACATTAACCCCCCCATGCGCAAAAAATCAAGTCACGTCACTTTATTGTCATTTCGACCATAACTGCTGGTACAGTGCATAGTAAAAATGAGAATGTTTTTCAGGACCATTGTGCTACATGACACAGTACAAAAACTAGACTGAGCTACGTAAAAAAAACACAGAAAAAATCTACACTAAACTACAGACCTACCCGGGACTGCATAAAGTGCACAAAACAGTGCAGGCATTACAGTAAATAATAAACAAGACAATAGGGCAGTAAGGTGTCAGTCCAGGCTCTGGGTATTGAGTCTGATGGCGCAAACAGCAACAAAAAAAAACTGATCGGAAACAATAGAAAACAGAAAAAGCATATTTCAATACAGGTCAGTACTATTAGGTATTAGTAATATTAGGTAAGTGACCAAATAATTGCTCAAAGAGATATATGTTAGAACATTTGAAGTGCACCATGAGCTTAATTGCCTACACCAGGTGTATTGCTTTCACTTTGAGCTTATTATAACTGTGCAAGTGAACTAAAAGTGAATTTTTGCAAACCACTCCAATACCCACTGCAAGATTTATTTGCACTCGGTGACCCATCCCTCACTAAGCAGCCCAGACATGTGGTATAAAAATAATTAGAAAAAGAATGCAAGTGCTGAAAAACAATAAATTGGTTAAAGCTCTTCTGATGCATGGATTCCACCAACTCCTTTGATCTTTCAACACCAGATTGCACAGACTTCAAAGAAGCTCACAGATTGTTAACTGATAGCAGAGCAGAAATGGCACTTTGGAGTCACCACATAAATTAGAAGCAAACTTCAGAATTATAGAACTATTTTAAAGCATCAAAATGAGAGTTATGTAGACCCAGGGAAAAGAAGGCCCTTGATTTGGTCACAGGTCAAACAGTGCAAGTCCACAGGTATACTCTTGATGGGTCACAGCATAAAACTTCCTCCACATAGCCTCAACAAATTGTCTTAGTGTAAACTCCCTCAGAACGCTCCCTTCTTCATCTTTGTGACAGTTTCTATTCTTAGGTTAGCTGAGTTATTGGAAAAAGCATGCCAATTAGCAGTAAATATAATAGACTACCAAGAAACCTACATGGGTCTGTGGTTAATACTACAGACTACCCAGGAGTTGGTTTGCATCTGGCCAAAATAATTATGAGAAACCTTAACTCTTGCAATCAGCAGAAGGAAAATGACATCACTTCATTGGTTTGGAGCAGATTCAAACATCGGAGACACAGTTTGAATCAATTGCACCACCTAGTGCTGGAAAAACATGCTTCCCTACTGCAGGATTCTTGCAGAGCACCACTTTTAGTATGATGCACGATACAAAACCCCTGAAAAATAACTTATTGGTAAAAAAAATCAGGATCCACTACAAAGTTCAGAAGTTTGATTTTCATACCAACTGTTAATCTGTAACTGTTGGGCAATAGAGGAACGCCCAGATATCGGGTCATAGAAAGCTACAGCTCAGAAACAGGCCCTTCAGCCCATCCAGCCCAAGCTGAACTATTAAAACTGCCTAGTCCTATATGGATAGAAGTACCTGGGAATGTGAAAGAACATCAGCTTCTGAATTTTCATTTTTGTTCATGACCCTATTTTCCACTGTGGTTCCAATTGTATTTGGATTTTCAGAAGGCCTGTAACAGAGGCTGCTTAACAAATTAAGAGCCCATGGTGTTACAGAAAATATACTATTATGGATAAAGCAGTGCTGATTGGCAGGAGGCAGAGAGTGGGAATAGAAGAAGTCTTTCTCTGGTTGGCTGAACTTGACTAGTCATGTTCCAGAGGGGTCCGCGTTTGGACTGATTCTTCGTAGTCAATGACTTGGATGATGGAATTGATGGCTTTCTTGCAAGTTTATGGATGATACAAAGATAGGTGGAGGGGCAGGTAGTTTTAAGGATCCAGAAGAACTTTGACAGATTAGGAGAATGGGCAAAGAAGTGACAGATGGAATACGTTGTTGGGAAGTGTATGGTTATGCACTTTGGCAGAAGAAATACAAAGGGTGACTAATTTCAAAGCGGAGAGAAAATACAGAAAAACAGATGCAAAGGGATTTGAGAGTTCTCATGCAGGATTCCCTAACTGTTAATTTGCAGATTGAGTTGGTGATGAGGAAGATAAATGTGATGTTAGCATTCATTTCAAGAGGCTAGATTATGAAAGCAAGGATGTAATGTTGAGGCTTTATAAAGCACTGGTGAGGCCTCATTTGGATTATTGTGAGCAGTTTTGGGCCCCTTATCTTAGAAAGGATGTGCTGACATTGGAGGGAGTTCGAAAGAGACTCACAAAGATTATTCCAGGATTGAACAGCTTATCATATAAAGAGTGTTTGATGGCTTTGGACACGTATTCGCTGGAATTCAGAAGAATGAGGGGGTGACCTCATTGAAACGTATTGAATGGTGAAAGGGCCTAGATAGAGTGGATGTGGAGAGGATGTTTCCTATGGTGGGAGAGTCTGGAACCAGAGAACACAGCCTCAGAATTGAGGGGCATCTTTTTAGAATAGAGATAAGTAGTAATTTCTTTAGCCATAAAGTGGTGAATCTGTTGCCACAGGAGGCTGTGGAGGCCATGTCTTAACCTATATTTAAGGCAGAGTTTGATAATAGACTCTTAATTGGTCAGGGCATGAAGTAATAACGGGGGCAGGAGGCATGAGATTGGGGCTGAGAGGAAGAATAGATGAAATGGTAGAGGAAACTTGATGGGCTAAGCTAAATAGCCTAATTCTCCTCCTTGGTCTCATGGTCAATGAAAGCAGATTTTTCACAGCACTGTGGATGGTGCTGCAAGAACTCAAGATATTGAAGCTCACCACTTTAAACCATTATATACAACACTCCCTAGAACTGTAAACACCGATGGTTCTGCAGATGCTGAAAATCCAGAGTAACACACAAAATGCTGGATGAGCTCAGCTGGTTAGGCAGCATCTATGGAGAGGAATAAACAGCAGACATTTCAGGCCAAAACCCTGCAACTGTTATTCCAACATTTTGTGTGATATTAATTGCTAGAATTCATAAAGTAAATATGAAGCAGCCTATGCAAAAGAACATCAAACAGTAAGTATAATACAGGCTCTTCAGCACACAATGTTATGCCAACCTTTTGACCTACTGTAAGATTAATCTAACCCTTCCTTCACACATAAGCTCATGGATGAAAGAAAAGTGGAGAGCCATCTCAGAGTTTCTTAAATCCCCATAATATATCTGTTCTAGCACCACCCTGGCAGAGTGTTCCACACAACTACCACACTGTGTAAAAAAAATAAACTTACCTCTGATATCCCTCCATTTTCCCCTTTCCTGTCTGTGGATTGTCACCTTGTCGTGGTGGAGAAGCTTGTGTGGTCCTGAGAGCGATGCCGTCTGAAGCTATGCACCTGGTAGGGTCACCCATGGCGGTGAGGTCGAGGGTGAGGTCCCTGACAAAGAACAGTTCAACCATTACCTGAACAGTGGAACAGGCAGATGAAGTTACTTCAAACTCAATGGCTGTGAAGGCAGATGAAGGCTACAACAAATCCATCAGCTCCAATTGTCATAGTTTCCATGCCATTGGAATCAGTTGGTTGATTTGTGAAGTATCGTGTGCTTCTTGGAGTGCAACATCAAGTATGCGTTAAACAAACATATGCACAGGCGTTTTGCTCTGTGATAGATCGACAGAATGAAGACCATCATCCTCGACCTCGAGGGATAGCCACGACGATTCTCCCCTCTAACTACTTCTTGCATGCTCCCTCGTATTACTGATTTCCACTCCCAGAAAAATATCTTTAGCTGTCCACTTGATCGATACACAGTGACCACTTTATTAGTTACCTCCTGCACCCAATAAAGTTGCTACTGAGTGTATGTTTATAATCTGTGGCTGTAGCCCATCCACTTCAAGGTTCAACATGTTGTCCATTCAAAGATGCTCTTCTACACCCCATTGTTATAATGTGGATTTTCTTTTTGCTTTTCACACCATTCTCTGTAAACTCGAGACTGCTGTGTGTCAAAATCCCAGGGGGTCAGCAGTTTTATGAGATACTCAAACCATACCATTTGGAACCAATAAACATCCCACAGACAAAGTCACTTGGATCAAATTTCTTTCCCATTCTAATGCTTACTCTGAACAACATGTGACTCTCTTAAGCTTATTTGTATGCTTTTATGCATTGAGTTGCTGCCACATGATTGGCTGATTAGGTTTATAGATTAACAAGCAATTGTACAGGTGTACTTAATAAAATGAGCTGTGGACAGAGGTTTAAATTAAGGATCATGATTGCTCTGTTTGGAAGTGATTGTGGGACACACAATTGAAAGGGAGACATTTATATGAAATTTAGTAAAAGGTTACTGCACTTTGGAGGAGAGGAGGGCCCAGAAGGCAGGAAGTTAGAATTACTCACCTTAGACTTGGCCATACTGGTTTAAATGCCATATTGTTTAGACTTGGTAAGCATGTTTAAGGTGAATGCAGGCAATGTTTATATTTTATTATTATTAGCATTATTTTGTCTTGGGGGTCATGAAAGTGTATGTTAGCATCAACCTCCTGAATTCTCCTAACACTCCACTTCAGTAGGTGGTCCTAATGCATCTTTTTTGTTAGTCTGGCAATGGCCAATAAAAAGCCATCGAAGAAGAAGAAGGAGGAGCGTCCACTGAGTGTGTAGAGTCAAAGGAGCTTTGGTCCCAATTTGTCCATGATGATTGTGATATCTATCTCTGCTAATTCCAATTACTTGGATTAGGTCTACATCCCTCACTTATCATCTACCACATGCTTTGACCCTCTGCTCTGTTTCTAACCACCTCATACAACTTCTATGTGAAAACTTGTCCCTGAGATCTCCTTTAAATTTATACGGATAAATAGATACACAAGCAATAAGTACATTATAGTTAAGTCTTCCTAAATCATGAATGATACAAATGTCATATAAATGAAACAAACCTCCATTTTCCTTTTATTAACCAAGGTTCCCCTTCCTTATCATCATCAGTTCTTGCCTGATGACTCTCAGCTTTTATTGTTTCATCTAAGGGGGTGGCAAGGTAGTTTAGTGGCTACCATGATGCTTTACAGCAGCAGTGATCCTAGTTCAATTCCCACCACTGTCTGTAAGCAGTTTGCATGTTCTCCCTGTGAGGGTTTCCTTATCAAAGTACTCTGCTGTACTTTTCTATGATACATTTATTAAAGTACAGAATTGTGCAGAAGTCCTGTAATAGCCAGGGTGTTTAAGTCTTTTGCATAGTACTGCATCAATTTTATGTATTGCTGCCACAAAAAAAAGAAATTTCATAACACATGAGCAATGATAAACATGATTCTGATATGGGTCTCTATTGTGAACTGAGAGTGGGAAGGGGGCAGGGAGAGAGGGATCATGGTTGGGAAAAGGGGAAGGGAGAGGGGAGGGAATGGGAAACATCAGAGTGATGTTCTGTCATGATCGAGAAACCAGTTGTTTGGAATCAACTAACCTTGCCTGGTGTCTCAGGGCAGGCTGGGCCCACCACCCACCTCTCCCTGCACTCCTTCTCTGCCACCTGTCCCATACACCTCCTGTGGCATCTACCCTACCCTCACCATTCCCAACATCCTTTGCTCCCACCAGATTTACAAACTTGCTCTCACCATCTCACCTGAGATTCATTTTCTTGTGGGCACTCACAATAAATACAAGAAACACAATAGAATAAATGTAAGACCGCACCAACAGGATGGAACAATAACCAATGTATATAAGATAAAAGTAGGCATCTGTTAATCACAAGAGACCATGGATTTGCACCTTAGAAAGTTTCCAGGGTGCAGGCCTGGGTAGGGTTGTATGGGAGACTGGCAGTTGACAATGCTGCAAGTCTCCACTCTCCACATCACCGATGTTGTGCAAGGGCCGATACAGCTTGGCACTGGAGTCGTCGCAGAGCAATGTGTGGTTAAGCGCCTTGCTCAAGGACACACCACACTGTCTTAGCTGAGGCCCGAACTAGCGAACTTCAGATCACTAGACCAACGCCTTAACCACTTGGCCAGGCGCCACATAAGATTAAAAATGGTGCAAATAAAAAAAAGATAATAACAGTAATAATAATAATAATCAGAAACAATCCAAAACATTATAGGATTTTGTAGCAGTTTAACTTAATCTGATTACTTACACAGGCATAAGTGGAAAACATCATCTACCAAAATCTTGCTTTAAAATACAAACTCATAAAAAACACCATACCTCACTGTAAATACAACCCTGGTCCAGGTTTAGAGACTGAGTTCCACATATTATATTATGACCAATCCATTATTACAGATAGGATAATTCATAATAAATGCCTGTATATAATATTAGAGGCTAACCAAGCAGGAATAACTTAATAGAGATAGGCATTCCATGTACACATCCAGAAATCAATAAGAGAAACACACCAGAAAAATGCTGAATTAAAAGAGGAAGTTGAAAGATTCTGGGACATGAACAAGTTATATGTACATTGCCCCAACAGTAATATCTACAATTGGTGTCATCCCACAATAGTCATTAAACAATTAGGGCTACACAGCAATATTTACAGTATCTAAATCTTCAGAAAACCACAATACTAAACATCACTAGAATAGACCGAAAGTTGCTACCAATTGAGAAAAATGGGAGCTTTGCTATGCTTGGAACTCAGAATTTACCAGATTAAGCTGAGAAAAAAAAATATAAAAATAACTGAACAATAAATATCAAGAATATGAGTTGAAGACTCCATGTAAGTGATTCCATAGTTTTTAAGAACATTTTAGTGTTGTGGTGAGTGGTGTTTTCCCCTCTGGCTCAAGAACCTGATGGTTGAGGGGCAATAACTATCCCTGAACTGAGTGGTGGGAATCCCAAGGCTCCTGTACCTGCTTCCTAATGGCAGCAGCGAGAAGAAAGCATGATGTGGGTAGTGATACCCTCCCTGAGTACTGCCATATGCATTCCCTGATTGGCAGTGTAACTCCTCTTACCTTTGTACCTGTCTCTGTCATGTGGGAAAGTTCTATCCTCCAGAATATTGACCTGATAGTACTGCCTGTCTCTCAGCCACATTTCTATGGATGCAATTATATCATAAACCTTTGTGCTGATGCATGCCACAGGGCAAATGCCTGACTGCAAGGCTCTTTGCATTAAGGTAAATGCACTCAAACTGTAGAAATTGGCTGAAAAAATGCCAGATGGAATTTACTGCAGACAAGGGTGAGGTGTTGCACTTTGGGAGACCAACCAGAGTAGATCTTACATTGTGAATGGTAGAGCACTGAGGAGAGCAGTGGAGCAGAGGGATTTGGGAATACAATCCATAATTCCTTCAAAAGGTCATTACAGGTTGATAGGGTTATAAACAGAGTTTTTGGCACATTGGCCTTCATAAATCAAAGTACTGAGTACAGGGGTGGGGAAATTATGTTGAAGTTGTATACCCCAAATTTAGTGAGGCTATATTTGGAATATTGAGTGCAGCTCTGGTGACATTACTGGCCTCATGCCACCTGGAAAGATATCAAGAAGAGTGAAAGAGCACAGAAAAAAAATTACATGGAAGTTGCCAGGACTGAGGCCCTGAGTTATCGTGAAAGGTACAGTAGAATTAGTTAGGATTTTATTCCCTGGAGTGTAGAAGAATGAGGGGAGATCATTTTTAGAGGTATAGAAAATTATAAGGTGTAGAAATAGGGTTAATGCAATCAGGCTTTTTAAACTGTGGTTGGGTAAGGCTGAAGCTAGAGGTTGTTGGTTAACGGTGAAAGGTGTACTGTTTAAGGGGAGCATGAGTGAGAACTTTTTCACTGAGGGGATGCTGCAAATATGGAGTGAGCTACTAGCGGAAGCAGTGGATGCAGGTTTGATGGTAATCTTTAAGAGAAGTTTGGATAGGTACATGAATGGGAAGGGTATGGAGTGTTACCATCCAGGTGCAGGTTGATTGCTCTAGGGCCATAAGATATAGGAGCAGAAATGGGCCATTCAGCCCATCGAGTTTGCTCTGTCATTTCATCATGACTGATCCATTTTCCCGCTCAGTCCCAACTTCCTGCTTTGTTCCTGTATCCATTCATGCCATGACCAGTCAAGAAGCTATCAGCCTCTGCCTTAAATATACTCAATGCCTTGGCCTCCACATCCACCTATGGCAAAAAATTCCACAAATTCACCACTTCCTGGCTAAAGAAATTCCACCTCACCAACATTATAAAAGGATACCCCTCTATCCTGAGGCTATGTCCTCTGGTCAGGTTCCAATGAGTTAACCCCTTATTCTTCTGAATTCCAGTGAGCAGAGGCCAAGAGCCATCAAAAACTCTTGATATGACAAGCCTTTCAATCCCCGAATAATTTTTGTGAGCCTTCTTTGAACCCTCTCCAATGTCAGCACATATTTTCTCAGATAAGGGACCCAAAACTGCTCACAATACTCCAAGTGAGGCCTCACAATGCTTCTTAAAGCATTAACATTACATCCTTGCTTTTATATTCCAGTCCTCTTGAAATGAACAGTGGTGGTCTTTCTCACTCCTGACTCAACCTGCAAATTAACCTTTAGGAAATCCTGCAGAAGGGCTCTCAAGTCCCTTTGCACCTCAGATTTCTGAATTTTCTGTCCATTTAGAGAAAGCATAAGTGTTTGGCACAAACTAGATGCATCGAAGGGCCTGCTGTAGTGTACTGTGACTCAATGACTCTGCCATCTCTATCAGGCTTCCTGATCTGTGTCTGTATTTTCTGCCCATTTGGTCTTCCTGCTCTATTTTCTCCATTAACTTTTATTTTTCCACCTGCTGATCTCTTACTATGGGTCTTAATCGCCTGGTTTAATAGTTCAAACTCTAATCCATTAGGCATTTCTCAAATGGTAGAAGAAAGTCAATAACTATCCAATTACTTATCTTTCATATGATCCAAACTTATTTTGTCCAGCTGAAAAGTGGAAGGGTATTAATAATTTGATCAAGGTAATGAGGCTAAGATACAACAGATGGATTTAAATGTGAAGTAATGAACTCACAAAGAGGAAACATGTGTTCACACTGGGTCTTTGAAATGAAAAGCTCATACTGATAAGCCTAATGAAATACAGGAAAGCATCTTGAAGACATTTGATCATGCATTTGAAACAGATCGAAGGGCACATTGCACATGCTATGAGTAGGATTCAAATCTGGAGTCTTCGAAGTGACATATGCTCAATATATGTTAGATGATAAGACATAGGAGTTGAATCAGGCCATTTGGCTCATAGATCACCGTTATTTCATCATGGCTGATTCATTATCTCTCTCAGCCCCAATTTCCTGCCTTCTCATCATATTCCTTCATGTCTTGACTAATCATCTATCAATCTTTTCCTTAAATATTCCCAATGACTTGACCTCCACAGCCACCTGTGGCAATCAATGCCACAGATTCACCACCCTCTGGCTAAAGAAGTTCCTCCTCATCTCTGTTTTAAAAGGACTCCCCTCTGTTTGAGGCTGCGACCCCTGGTTTAGACTTCCCACCATAGGAAACATCTTCTCCACATCCACTCTGTTGAGGCCTTTCAATGTTCAAAGGGTTCACTGAGATCACACATCACTCTTCAGAATTCAAACAAGTACAGGCTCGGAGCCAGAGCCATCAATCTTCGTATGACACGATACACCTCCCGTACCTAATAAGGTGTCTACTGAGAGTATGTTCATGGTTTTCTGCTGCTGTAGCCCATCCACTTCAAGGTTCAACATGTCTTGTGTTCATAGATGTTCTTCTGCACACCGCTGTTGTAGCATGTGTTTGTTTGAGTTACCGTCACCTTCTTGTCAGCTTGAAGCAGTCTAGCCATTCTTCTCTGATCTCTTTCATTACAAGGTGTCTTAACGTACAGAACTGCCACTCACAGGTTGTGTTCATTTATTACATGATTCTCTGTAAACTCTAGTGACTGTTGTGTGTGAAAGACCCAGGAGGTCTGCGGTTTCTGAGACCACCCCATCTGCCCCCAGTAGTC
Source organism: Hypanus sabinus (assembly GCF_030144855.1). Lineage (NCBI taxonomy): Eukaryota > Metazoa > Chordata > Chondrichthyes > Myliobatiformes > Dasyatidae > Hypanus > Hypanus sabinus. The sequence continues at coordinate 8,791,242 of NC_082717.1, forward strand.
ATTCCGCAATCAAAGTAAATTAGATCACATTTTCCCCTCATTCTGATGCTTGGTTTGAACAACAACTGAACCTCTTGACCATGCCTGCATGCTTTGATGCATTGAGTTGCTACAACATGATTGGCTGATTCAAAATTTGCATTAATGAGCAGTTGTACCTAATCCACTGAGAGATTGTCTCTGGAAAGGGTAAAAGGGATTCAAAGCTATTTAATTATGAGGAATCAATCATTGAATCGACGGGTAGGTTTACAAAAGTAAAAAAGGCTAACTTGAACATATATAACAGGCACAAAATGCTGGAGAGATTGCAGGTCAGGCACCAGAGATGGAGAGGAATACAAAGTTGATGTTTCAGGCCAATACCCTTCATCAGGACTGGAAAGAAGATCTGATAGGAGCTTATCCATATGGTGGGACTCATACTGATCTCAGCTGCTAGTGATTTTTATACAATGAAAATCCAAATTAGAAATTATTACTTCATTATTTCTATTTCCATTTACTTACACTGGACTGTAACATATCAAAAGTCATTTGGCTCAGTCAGTCCAGTTGTGTTAGATTAATAAGTGAGTGATCAAATTAGTAACAGATTTGCTGACAGTTTTACCCCAAGCACGAGGCCTCTAACTCTGGATTCTCCGATGACAGGACTCGAAGCACGAGGCCTCTAACACTGGATTCTCCGATGACAGGACTCAAAGCACGAGGCCTCTAACACTGGATTCTCCGATGACAGGACTCGAAGCACGAGGCCTCTAACTCTGGATTCTCCGATGACAGGACTCGAAGTACAAGGCTTCTACCTCTGGACCCACTGACACACATATCTAGGGTTGACTTCGCATTGCCACACCCTTTCCCCAACTGATCTGCTGGCCTGACCACTGACCACATCCACTTCACTGGCCTTCGAATACAGAGCAGGTGTTTAGACTCTGGCCTATCCTCTTATTCACCCACCTCCCTGCCTCTGTCACTCTGTCTGCAAAACCATCCCTATGAACCTAATAAACAAAAGAAAACAACAATGACTGCAGGCAAATGCATCATTTGCTTCAAAGCAAACTATCAAAGATCGTGTGGCGGGTACCCCACCTGCGCCATCACTCTTCTGAAGCCGGCATAGCCTGCCCACGACTTACTAACCTAAAGCGGTATGTCTTCCAACTGTAGGAGGAAACTGGAGCACCCATAGGAAACCCGCACCATCACAGGGACAATATATAAGCTCCTTACAGACAGCAGAGGGAATGAAGCCCTGATCATTGATTGCTGGTGCTGAATTGAGAAATGCTCAGCCGGTCAGACAGCATATTCGTAAAGTGAAACAGGTTTGCATTGGTTTCTCTTTTCACAAACATTCCCTGATCTGCTGAGTGTTTCTAGTACTTTCTCCTTTCATTGCTTCAGATATCGAAGAGCTATTACAAGAAAGAGTCTCATGGGATACCCAGTGAACTGGTATATTGGACTCAAGATTAGCTTTTGCTCATGGATGACAACGGGGGTTGATGGAAGAGTGTTTCCATGACTGACGATCGACTTCGGAATTTCAAAACTTGCTCCAAATTTTCTCAAGGATTTTTATCAAGTCTAGAATTCATCGTCTGCTCATTGATACGTACAGATGTCCATAAGGATTCAAAGATTCAAAATACATTTGTTATCAAAGTATGGCTGAAAGATTGCAACCGGGAACTTAATGTGCAAGGATACACATTATATCGAAAGGACACGTAGGAAGGCAGCAGGGGCGATGTTGCTCTGATGGCACCAAAAATGAAATCAAATCATTAGAAAGAGGAGACATAGGGTTGGAAGGTGTTGAATTGTTGTGGATAGCACTATGGAAATGCAAAGGTAAAGAGACCCTGATAAGAGTTGTATACAGACAAAACAGTAGTAAGAATGTGGTCTACAAATTACAATGGGAGATAGAAAATGCATGCTAAAAGGGCAATGTTACAATGGTCAATGCAACAGTGTTTCAATAGTCAATATGCAAGTAGATTGGAAAAATTAGGTTAGATTCCAGGAGGGGGAATTTCTAGAGAGCCTACAAGATGGCTTTTTAGAGCAGCTCATGGTTGAGCCCACTGGAGGATCAGCTGTTCCGGATTGGGTGTTGTGCAATGAATCAGAATTGATTAGAGAACTTAGGTTCTTGAGTCAAGTGATCATAATATGATCAAATTCACCCTGAAATTTGAGAAGAAGCTACAGGCAGATGTATCAGTATTATAGTGGCATAAAGGGAATTACAGAGACATGAGAGAGGAGTTGGCCAGAATTGATTGGAAAAGAACACTGGTGGGGATGATGGCAGAGCAGCAATGGCTGGAATATCAGGAGCAATTCAGAAGGCACAGGATATATACATTCCAAAGTGGAAAAGTATTGTAAAGGAAAGATGACATGACTGTGGTTAACAAGAGAAGTCAAAGCCAACAGTAAAGCCAAAGAGAGGTCATATAATAGTGGGAAGTTAGAGGGAAACTTTTAAAAATCAACAAAAGGCAACTAAAAAAGTCATTAAAGAAGTAAAGATAGAATACAAAAGTAAGCTAGCTAATAACATTAAAGAGGATACCAAAAGATTCTTCAGTTACATAAAGTGTAAAAGAGTGGCAAGAGTGGACATTGGACCATTGGAAATTGAGGCTGGAAGGTAGTAAAGAGCGACCAGAGAATGGCAGATGATCTGAATAAGTATTTTGCATCACTGTGGAAGACATTAGCAGTGTAGTGGAAGAAGGCATGAAGTGTGTGGAAGTTACCTTTACTAGAGAGAAGGTTCTTGGGAAACTGGAAAGTCTGAAGATGGATAAATCACCTGGACTGAATAGTGTACATCTCAGTGTTCTGAAAGAGGTGGCTGAAGAGATTATGGAGGCTTTAGTAATGATCTCCCAAGAGAATCACTAGATTCTGGAATGGCTCTGGAAGAGTGGAGGTGGATATGATAGGGTCTTTTAAGAGACTTTTGGATAGGTACATGGAGCTTAGAAAAATAGAGGGCTTTGGGGAAATCTAGTAATTTCTAAGGCAGGGACATGTTCAGCACAACTTTGTGGGCTGAAGGGCCTGTATTGTGCTGTAGGTTTTCTATTTTACTATGTTTCTATGTTTCTAAATTACAAATGTCACTCCACTCTTCAAGAAGGGAGATAGTTAGAAGAAAAGAAACTATAGGCCAGTTAGTCTGATCTCAGTGGTTGGGAAGATATTGGATTTAATTGTTAAGGATGAGGTCTTAGGACACTTGGAGGCACATGATAATAGATTATGTTTCCTTAAGAGAAAATCTTAACTGATAAATCTGTTGGAATTCTTTGAAGAAATAACAAGCAGGATAAACAAAGGAGATTTGGTTGATGTTGTATACTTGGATTTTCAGAAAGCCTTTGACAGCCCCACACTTGAGGCTGCTCAACAAGCTGTAGCCTATGGTACTATGGGAAAGATTCTAGCATGGATAAAGCAGTGACTGATTGGCAGAAGGAAAACAATGGGAATAAAGGGAACCTTTTCCGGTCGCCTGCCAGTGACTAATGGTGTTCCACAGGGGTCTATGTTGGGACCAATTATTTTTACATTTTCTGATTTAAGAAAACTGATTACTTTGTTGCAGAGTTTGCAGGCAATATGAAGATAAGTGGAGGGGCAAGTAGTTCTGAGGCAGTAGAAGGACTTAAGTAGATTAGGAGAATGGGCAAAGAAATGGCAGATGGAATACAGTGTCAGGAAATCTAATGGTCATGCACTTTGGTAGAAGAAGTGAAAGGGTTGACTATTTTCTAAATTGAGCAAAAGTATGGAAAAAAACAGGTGCAAAGAGATTTGGGAGTCCTTGTGCAGGATTCCCTAAAGGTTAATTTGCAAGTTGAGTCTATGGAGAGGAATGCAAATGCAATGTTGGCATTCATTTCAAGAGGAGTAGAATATAAAAGCAAGGATGTAATGCTGAAACTTTATAAAGCACTAGTGAGGTGTTATGTACCCCTAGGGTTCACATTTTCTGTGGACAATCACTTTAAAATGTCGGGAGAATGAGACTGGCTTTTGGACACTGTTTGAGCTGTTACAAAGAGAGAGAAGGAGGTGTCCAACACAATGAGAGAGAGAGAGACAGAAACTGCTCGAAAGATTAACTTTGTGGTTTCTCTGAAAGTCGTTTACCTTTCCACAAGGACACTTGTCTGTTTGTTGAAGCTCTTACAGAGAGAGGAGGGCAGAGCAGTTTGATGGACAGCTAGTGTTCAGCGTGCTGAAATAAATACCAGGTCCGCTGCTGGACCCGGACACTCACGGTTTTGGACACTGGATGAGCTTTGTTGTGCCCACAGGAAGGTGGGGTTTTTGGAGGATCGTTCAGGAGAATCGATCAGTGGCTCTCGCAGTGCAGAAAAGGTGTGACCAATGGGGAGTTACTTGTGTGTCCAACCTTGGTCTGGGTTGATAAATCTACCACAGAAGAATGGTCACCTTGGTTACGGTCACAGTTGGTGACTTTAAAGGAAGAGAAGAGGGGAGAGGAAGGTTTGAAACAGAAGAAACCTAGTGACAAAGAGGTCACCATTTGGACTCTCTCCTCTGTAGCCCGTAAGGGTGTGTTTCAATTCCATTCGAATACGAGGGTGTGACTGTCACGTAGTTAATCCACAGGAGTGGGTTCTGTGGTGGTGGGGGGGAAACCTTTGTGATTACAACTGTGTGTTACCCTTGTTTGGGTGTGGTAGTTCACTGAAGAAAGGCACCCCAGTGGCAAATCACCGTAGGAGTTACTTCGTATGTCGTGGAACTGGATAAGTGGCTATCACATTGCGTGTTTGGGGAAACCTTGTGTGAAAACTACCTGTGTGTGATAATCCGGGCCTGGGTTGGTAGTTTTACCACTTGAAGATGGTACCTCAGTGATAAACTACTGTTGGTGATAATCCATACGTGGATTCTGTTCGAGTATCCTGTGGCCACCACTTTGGGATGACCCGTAGCTGAATTTGGGTGTGGTACCACTTGTGTTAAAAGGATATTTGTTGAAGATATTTGTCAGTGGTATTCGTGTGTGGAGTGGAACAACTTCAGAAGATAAAACCTACTGTTATTGTTGTTTTGGAATATCAACATAATTGCCTTCTCACAACATATGCCTTTGGATTACAAATCTCTCTCTTTTACCAACAACAGCAACCTCATGCATTGAACTGACCTTTCTTACATATCATCGTAAGACTGTATCCATTTACCCCTAGGTTTGAAAGAGCCTAGTTTTGTTCCTCTTTCCACACTTGTGTATATATATGTCATTGCTAACCTGTTTAAGATATTTAGATTTATAGTACTGTAATGTGTAGTGTACTAATAAACATTATTAGTTTGTAGCAATACCAGACTCCAGTGCGTTCTCCATTTCTGTGGGTTCTTTAACCCGGTCACGGGGTACGTGACAGAGGCCTCATTTGGAGGTTTGGGACCCTTATCTTAGAAATGATGTGCTGAAACAGTGAAGGGTTTAAAGGAGGTTCACACAAATGGTTCCAGGATTAAATGGCTCATCATATGAAGAGCGTTTGATGACTCTTGGCCTGTATTCACTGGAATTCAGAAGACTGAGGGGTGACGTCATTGAAAGCTATCAAATGGTAAAAAGCCTTGATAGAGTGGATGTGGAGAAGATATTTCCTATTGCAGCCGATCCTAAGGCCAGAGGATATATACTGAGAATAGAGGGGCGTCCTTCTAGAATGGAGATGAGGAGGAATTTCTTTATCCAGAGACTGGTGAATCTGTGGAATTTGTTGCCACAGGCAGCTGTAGAGGGCAAGTCTTTATGTTTCTTTAAGGCAGATGTTGATAGATTCTTGATTGGTCAGGGCATGAAGGGGTATGGGGAGAATGCAAGAGATTGTGGCTGAGAGGAATATTGGATCAGCCATGCTGAAATAGCAGAGCAGACTCGATGGGTCGAATAGCCTAATTCTACTCCTATATCTTATGGTCTTATTGTATGCAGAATACAACAATGTAGTTCATCTTCCTGCAGACAACCAGAAAGCAGAAAGCACCATGGAACCTGCCCAAAGAGTACATGAATCACCCAACATAGAAACAAAATTTCTCAGATGGCAAAAAATGAGTAAATAACTCACAGAAAATTGTGTGTATGTTGCTTTTATAGCCTTTTAAAAACCTGTTCTGCCGTGTAACAAATAGAGGTGATTTAAAAAAATGTTGCATGATAGGGAAACTTTATGGCAATTTTCATGCTCAGCTGCCCAAATCCATAAGATACACCTGAAAGTATTCAGGAAGCAAATCGACTTGGGCCTAGATTTCACCGCCTATCCCAAAGCTGCTCTTAATTTCTCCAACTTGGCTCAGTGCCCAGAGCGATCTAACATTGTGCCTGGGCCAGTTATACAGGCATCGGAACTCCTCTGCCTCGACTTCTCCTCTCCGAATGTCACTTCTCCTGTGTCGAATCTGCAACGTCCCAGCACGGTTCATGCGAATTCACTTCACCTTTACTCGCCACTTCATTGTTTGTGGTGATAATTTACCACGATTTGCTTTGAAAAGGTGTTACTATTAACGTTCTTAGTCAAATTTCTTGCTTTTTGAACTGCCAGTAAGTTGTCACACGCATTTTAAACCGGGAGTTTCTGACAGATCTTGAGATGCAAGTACATAGGTCTGAAAATGAGAACACACACGGACAGACGGAGTGGTAAAGAAGTTGTATAGCATGGTCAGTAAGCTGATTAGATTAGAGTTATTTGTCAAACGTACATCAAAATATCGAAACATACAGTGAAATGCATCTTTTGCATCAACCACCAACACAGTCCGAGTATGTGCTATGGGGCAGCCCACAAGTGTCCTCAGGCTTCTGGCAACAACATAACATGCTCACAACTTACTTATCCTTACTAACTGGAATGTCTTTGGGATGTGGGAGGAAAATAGTGCACCTGGAAGAAACCCATGTGGACACAGGGAGAACATACAAACTCCTCATGGACCGTGGTGGGAATTGAATAATTGCTTCCTTATAGGAAGGAGATGGAAACTTTACAGAAGATGCAAAGGAGATTTAGCAGGACACCACCTGGACGGGAAAGTTTTCTGAGGAAAGGATGAGCGGAGTAGGGCTTTTCTCTTTAGATTGAAGGAGTATGAGAAGTGACTTGATAGAGGTGTAGAAGATAAGAGGCATAAATAGAGTGGACAGCCAGAGAACTTTTTCCCAGGGTGGAAATGGCGAATACAAAGGAAAATCATTTTAAGGTGATTGGAGGAAAGTATAGGGGTATGTCAGAGGGCATTTTCTTACACAGTGTTGAAATGCATTGCTGGGGTGATAGTTGAGGTAGATACATTAGCGACATTTAAAAGACTTTTAGATAGGCACATATATGATAGAAAAATGGTTTGTTATGTGTGAGGGAAGAGTAGATTAAAGGGTCAGCAGAACTTTGTGGGCTGAAGAGCCTGTGCTGTTCTATGTTCTAGTAATGGAAGCAGAAGTATGGGAAACACCACCATGTGGAAGATGCCATCCCAGCCACACAACATGGAAACCTAACATAGAAATACTGAAATCTAAAACACATTACAGGCCCTTCGGCCCACAATGTTGTGCTGACCATGTAACCTACTCTAGAAACTGCCTAGAATTACCCTACTGCATAGGCTTCTATTTTTTCTAAGATCCATGTAAAAGAGTCTCTTAAAAGACCCTATTGTATCCGCCTCCACCACCTTCACTGGCAGTGCATTCTGAATCAGAATCCGGTTTACTATCATTGGCATGCGCCGTGAAATTTGTTAACTTGGCAGCAGCAGTTCAACGCGATACATAATATGGAAGAAAAAGGAAGTAAGTAAGTAAATAAATAAATTACAGTATATGTATATTGAATAGATTAAAAATCATGCAAAAACAGAAATAATATATATTAAAAAAGTGAGGTCGTATTCCTGGGTTCAATGTCCATTTAGGAATCAGATGGCAGAGGTTTAGAAGTTGTTCCTGAATCACTGAGTGTGTGCCTTCAGGCTTCTGCACCTTGAAGATGTCCTGGGTAGTCTGTAGGCTAGTACCTAAGATAGAATTGACTAAATTTTTGATCCTCTGCAGTTTCTTTTGGTCCTGTGCAGTACCTCCCTCCCCCCACCCCCATACTAGACAGTGATGCAACCTGTCAGAATGCTCTCCACGGTACATCAATAGAAGTTTCTGAGTGTTTTGTTGACATACCAAATGTCTTCAAACTCCTAATGAAGTATAGCCACTGTCTTGCTTTCTTTATAACTACATCAATATTTTGGGACCAGGCTAGGTCCTCAGAGATCTTGACGCACAGGAACTTGAAACTGCTCACTCTCTCCCTTTCTGATCCCTCTATGAGGATTGGCATGTGTTCCTTCATCTTACGCTTCCTAAAGTCCACGATCAGCTCTTTTATCTTACTGACGTAGAGTGCAACGTTGTTGCTGTGACACCACTCAACTAGCTGGTATGTCTCGCTCCTCTACGCCCTCTCATCTCCATCTGAGATTCTACCAACAATGGTTGTTTCATCATTAAATTTATAGATGGTATTTAAGCAATGCCACACACCCAACACTCTCTGTGTGAAAAACTTATCTCTCACTTCCCCCCGTACCTACTTCCAAGCACCTTACAACTATAACCCCTTGTGTTATCCATTTCACCCTGGGGATAAAAACCTCTGGCTATCCACACGATCAATGCCTCCCATCATCTTATACACCTCTATCAAGTCACCTCTCATCCTCCATCACTCCAAAGAAAACAGGTCAAGTTCATAGACAGATAGATAGATAGATACTTTATTCATCCCCAGGGGGAAATTCAACATTTTTCCAGTGTCCCATACACTTATTGTAGCAAAACTAATTACATACAGTATTTAACTCAGTATAAATATGATATGCATCTAAAAACACTCTCCCAAAACGCATTAATAAATAGCTTTTAAAAAGTTCTAACCTATTCTCATAAGGCACACTCTCCAATCCAGGTAACATCCTTGTAGATCTCCTCTGCACTCTCTCTATAGTATCCACATCAACTTCCTGACTCAGGAAATACATTACCATTCCTTCACTGTCACAGGGTCAACGAAGTTCAGAAAGGTTCAAATGTTCATTTAATATCAGAGAATGCATACTGTATACAAGGTGAATGTTGTACTCTGCACAGATATCTATGAAACAGAAAGCTCAATAGAAGGAAGGAGAGAAACATCAAAGAGCTGAGGGCTCTCCCTCCCCCTCACTTTGCACAAGCAGCAGCCAAAGCATTGGCTTGTAGGACTCCTGGAAAAAAATCCTGGAGCTCCCTTCCTCAAGGACTTGAGGACTGCAGCCAGCGCATCACCACTTTCTCATGGCTACCTGGGAATCGGCAATTAAATTCTGGTTTTGCTTGTGAAGCCTATACCCTTGAATGAACATACACTTAGTGGCCACTTTATTAGGTACAATAGACAATAGGTACAGGAGTAGGCCATTCAGCCCTTCGAGCCAGCTCCACCATTCACTGTGATCATGGCTGATCATCCACAATCAGTGCCCTGTTCCTGCCTTCTCCCCATATCCCTTGACTTCGCTATCTTTAAGAGCTCTATCTAACTTTTTCTTGAAAACATCTAGAGAATTGGCCTCCACTGCCTTCTGAAGCAGAGCATTCCATAGATGCACAACTCTCTGAGTGAAAAAGTTTTTCCTGAACTTCGTTCAAAATGGCCTACCCCTTATTCTTAAACTGTGGCCTCTGGTTCTGGACTTCCCCAACAGTGGGAACATGTTTCCTGCCTCTAGAGTGTCCAATCCCTTAATAATCTTACACCTATATACCTGCTCATTAATGCAAATATCTAATCAGCCAATCATGTCACATTAACTCAATACTTAAAAGCATGCAGGCATGGTCCAGAGGTTCAGTTGTTGTTCAGACCAAACATCCAAATGGGGAAGAAATGTGATCTAAATGACTTTGACCATGGAATGATTGTTCATGCCAGACAGGTTTGCACATCTCAGGAACTGCAGATTTCCTGGGATATTCATGCACAACAGTCTCTACAATTTTCAGAGAATAGAGAAAAACACAATAAAATAACATCCAGTGAGCATGGATGAAAACACGTTGTTAATGAGAGTGGTCAGAGGAAATTAGTCTGATAAGCAGGTGACAGTCACTCAAATAACCACACATTACAACAGCGGTGTGCAAAAGAGCATTTCTAAATGCACAACACATCAAACCTTGAGGTGGGTGAGCCACAGCAGCAGAAGACCACAAACATACACTTCATGGCCACTTTATCAGGTACAGGAGGTATCAAATAAAGTGGCCACTGAATGGATGTGTACTTCCAAATTCGGCTTTCCCAAAGTTCTGTACAGTCTCAGCAAGTTGTCTTGTAACAGAGACAGATAAACCATCCCACATCATGACATTGTTATCATCTTCATGATTAGTGATACTTTTATATTTACTTTGTGCTTCCTCTGAATCATCGCATCACTAAACAGTAACATATATCAGCTTTTTCTTGTTTAAAAGAAGCTTCCGTTCTTGCCAAAGTATTCTATTCCTTCTTTTCAGTCTTGAAGAACATGAACATCAATTTCTCCTTCTGGTAATTTTTCCCATCCCCTTCCCTTTTCTTCTGTTCCTTGCTACGGCCCTTTAGCTTCGTGTCTCATTGCCTATCACCACCCCTGGTGTCACTCCTTCTTCCTTTTCTCAAATAGTCCATTCTCCTCTCCTATCAGAGTCTTCCTCCTCCAGCCCTCTGCTTTCCCACACACTTGGCTTCACATATTCCCTACTAGCTTGCCCTTCTTCCCCTCCCCACTATTTAGTAGATCAGAACTCTTCAGAAATAGAAACACAGGAAAGTCAGACATTTTTAAGAAGCTTACTCCACAATAGTTTGACGAGCTCGGCCTTGAGCTCTTCAAAACTAGTCCTAATAGATAATAGATGATTATCAGTAAAAATGATGCCTTACTGGTCACATACTAATCAGTAAAGTATCATTGATACTTTATCAATGATTTCTTGATAAAAGGTCTTCAACCATGTGGACTTTTTTGCCTCCTCCCTTGCTTTGTCAAGCACCTTTTCCCTGTCTGCTGTGGAAGACAGGATCTCCCATTGACTACTCATTTCACTTTGATGTTCCAGTCCCAGTCTAATAATTCTGTCCATAACCTCTTTTACTGCCATGATGATTCTAAGCTCAGGTTGGAGGAGTAGCAGCTTATAGTCCACCTTGGTAGCCTCCAACTTGTTGCCATTGACATTAATTTCTCTAATTTCTGTTAACTGCTCCCCCTCCCTCCTTTTTGTTCTATTCCCCATTACAGTTACCTTCTCACCACTTCTCTTCTCCTTGGCTCCTGCTTGTTCCCCTCCTCTTTCCTTTTCTTCAAATGGTCCACCCTCCTCGCCTATTAAATTTCTTCTTATTCAGCCCTTTACCTTCTCTACCTATCCTCTCCAAGCTTCCTCCCCCAGCCACACCCCTCATATCTGGTCTCAGCTACCAGCTTGTGTTCCTCCCCCTCCTCCCACCATCTTCCTCTTGCTTCACCCACTTCCTCTCCAGCACTGAAGAAGAGTCTCCACCCAAAGCATCAACCTTGTATTCCCCTCCATAGGTGCAGATTGACTTGGTCAGTTCCGTCAGAATTCTGCATGTGCTGCTCCAGATCTCCAGCATCTGCACGATCTCCTGTGTTTAGATGCATATAGTCTGGCCTGAAGTTTGATTCAAAATGTGCTGACAGTGGAATCCACAGAGCATCCACGGTCAGCAGATGGCAATTATTTAAGATAATAAAGGCATCTGTAGTGGTTTTGGGAACTTTAAGTGGCTCTGGGGAGGTCTCAGTGTTGTCATTGTAACATATGTGGCCTTACTTGTTATGTTTTGTAACCTCAAAACTTTAAACTAATTCAAAGGAAGACGCAGGAGTCTGAAATATGAGGCTAACTTTGTGTTTACTTCAAGCAAAACACGCATGTAGCATCATGTGGTGGTGCCATGTTGTACACTATGCAGCTCAAGCATTTTTACATATAACTCATAATGAATTATTTAAACAAGCAAGAATGCTTATTCAACTAATATACATATACAAGGTTACTCAAATGTTACTGAAATATTAAATACACAACACTTCCAAATAGCCATGCAGCATTATTGAAAGGCTTAGATAGAGTGGATGTAGAGAGGATGCTTCCTGACGTGGTGAGTCCAGGACCAAAGGGCACAGACTCAAAATAGGAGGAGCCCCATTAGAGCAGGGATTCCTAACTTGTTTAATGCTGTTGGTGCAAAAAAAAAGTTTGGAACCATCCCTCCCCCACCCCACCACATTAGAGGGAGCAACTTTTTCAGCCGGCAGGTGGTAAATATGTGGACTTCATTGTCAGTGGCAGCTGTGGAGATCGAGCCATTGAAGTGGAGTTCTTGATAAGTTCTTGATTAGTCAGGGTGTCAAAGGTTATGGGGAGAAAATGGGAGAATGGGATTGAGAGGGAAAATGAATGGTGGAGCAGACACGATGGGCCGAATGGCCTACTTGTGCTCCTATGTCATATGGAATGCCATTGAGCATGTAACATAGGAAGGAACATACAAGCCTGCTTACAAAGGACAACAGGATTGAACTCCAAACTCCGACGTCTCCACGCTGTAATAGTTAGCACTAGCCATGACACCACCATCCTACAATACAATCATGAAATAATGCATCAGTGGGCCCAGAAAGGGAGCTAATAGTTCAGGTTCAAGGTTACTATTTTGAGACTTGAGTACCGAATCTGAAATCTGGAAGGTGAGAACCGTTGACCTGAGACCTGAATGTGAATCTCTGCGAGTCCACTGGGCTGGTGAATCTGTGGAATTCATTGCTATAGATGGCTTTGGGGGCCAAGTCATTGAGCGTATTTAAAGAAAAATTTGATACGGTCTTGATTAGTTAGCACATCAAACGTTAAGGGGAGAAGGCAGGAGAATGGGGTTGAAGAGGATAATAAATCATCCATGATAGAATGGCAGAGCAGACTTGATGGGCTGAATGACCTAATTTGTTCCTAGGTCTAATGGGTTAATGGTCTAATGACTGAGATTGTTATTAGTGCCTCTGAAATGACAGTTTGTACTTGTATCTGGTAAATTCAGTTTATGCTGGGAGGACTTTGCACATCCACTGATATCATTTGGTGCACTGAAGACCGTAGTGCCTGGGTCAGATTTCTGGAATTATATGACAATGCCCATCCAATCAATGGAAAACTCATTTTCTATTACGTGATCAAATTCCTGGACAGATGTATTCTCCATGTGAGAAAATTGATTAAACTCTCTTCCCTCTGCTACCATCAGGAAGGAGGTACAGGAGCCTTAGGTCCTACACCACCAGGTTCAGGAACAGTTATTACCCCTCAACCATCAGGGACAACTTCACTCACCTCAACTCTGAACTGATTCCACAACCAATGAGCTCATTTTTCCAGAATGCAAGAGATTCTGCAAGTTCTGGAAATCCAGAGCAACATTCACAAAATGCTGGAAGAACACAGCAGGTCAGGTAGCAGTTATTGGATGGGAATAAGCATTCAATATTTCGGACTGGGACCATTCACCAGGACTCATGATGTCCTGATCAATGGTCTTGGCCTGAAACGTCAGCTGTTTCAGATTCTGCAAGGCCTGCTGAAATTTTCCGGCATTTTGTGTGTATAACCCACTTCCAAGGACTCTGTACAGCTCATTGTCCCAGTTCTATTTTTTATTTGCAAATTTGTCTCCTTTTGCACATTGATTGCAGTCGATCTTTATTTATGTTTAAGTTTTTCTTAAGTTCTATTCTGTTTCTTTATCTCCCTGTGAACAACTGCAATAAGATTGTGCCATGGTAGCGCAGTAAGCTAGTTCGATGCCATCACAGCTCAGGGTGTTAGAGATCAAAATTCAATCCCAGTGCTATCTGTAAGTGGTTTGTACGTCCTTCCCTTGCCCATCTGGAGCTCTGGGTTCCACCCACAGTCCAAAGACATACTGGTTAGTAGACTAGTTGGTAAATTTGTAACTTGTCTATGATTGGGGTCAGGATGGACCATTGCTGTCTAGATAAACAAGCCTGGGCAGTACAATGTGGAGAGCAAGCTGTCGCCCATGTAGCAAGCTCCCCCTGTCCATGCATCTGATGAACCCAAAGGAACGGCAGAGACCGATACAATTAGCACCAGCAGCACCAAAAGAGTTGCCAGGGCCTCCAGCTCCATACTTTTCCCTCTCCATGAGTGGGTATAGCTGCAAAGCAGCAGAGGTTTTCTTTTCTTCGACGAGCTGCCACCCATGGTTGACAAGCTCCATCTGCCTGGTTGTAAAGAGCCAGCAGCTTACCTCTGCCTCTTCTTCTGTCAGTAGAAGCAGTTTTGCAAGGTTTGGAAGTAGAGTCACATGTGAAGGCCAGCATCTGGGCTTGTTTGTCAGAGGCTATTTGAGATGTATGCCATTCGGAGCATTTAATAGGTAGTTAATTGGGAGCTTGTCCCCATTACCACCACCAGTCATAACAACATTAAGGAACCTGACTTGTGATTATGCTCGGGTTAAATACGTGGGTTGCTTCACAGTGTGGCTCACTGCGTTGGAAGATTCTATTCTGCACCGTATCTCTTAATAAAAAGAAAATATAATAAATAAAACATAAATCTAAATTTGCATATGGTAAATATAAGTACTTTGACAATAAATTTTATTTTGAACTTTGAGAGATGGGCAATCATTGATTCAGAGATGGTCTTGTCCGTGTGTTAATGGAGACTTAGCCGCACTATTCACCTCTTGATAGGCAATTACTTTGAAATTACTGCCAGAAGTGAGTTCAGCAAAATGCAGAGTCAAAGTTCAGTGAAACATAGCAGATGGCAAATATATCACATGTAACAACTATTCGTGTCCTTTCAAAAAACAAATGACTCTCTAACCACTTGCAAGTCCTAAGCTAAACGCCAGATTCATTCTTTGCTTCTGGGAGTTCCTATTACTGTTAATCCGGCCATTACTCATGGTAAGACAGAGAGACATTTGGGGCATTTTAAAAAGGAATCTGTCCAACGAAGGAAGAATAAAAAAGATCAGAAAAATGGAGCAGACTCCCTTGTTTCCTTTCATATTTTCCAGTCCGCTAAACCTCGCGTAGTTTCTTTTCTATCCTATTACCTTGCACGCGGGGACATGGAGTCATAGAGCACTGCAGCACCAAAACAGGCCCTTGGGTCCATCTAATCCATGGCAGCCTAGTCACATTTACCTGCAGCTTGACCTCTGGCCTCCATACCTCCCTCATCCATGTATTGCTCCAAACTTCTCTTCTCAGGGCGCCTTGGTAACATGGTGGTCAGCACGACGCTATTACAGCTCACCACATTCTGGAGATCGGTGTTCAATTCTTGTGCCGTTTTGTATGGAATCTCTGGATTTTCTCCAGATCCTCTAGTTTCCTCCCACAGTCCAAAGACATACTGGGTGGGTTATTGGTCATTGTAAATTGTCCCACAATTAGGTTAGAGTTAATTGTGTTTGCCAGAGTTTGTTGGGGTGACATGACCAAAGGACCAGAAGGGCCCTCTCCACATTATATCGTTAAATAAACAGTAAATAATAGGTTATTTAATAGATTCTAGTGATTACCCCACTGTTTAACTGGTCTGCATGATGAGGGAAAGGGGGTGTTGAAAAGACTGTAAGACCATAAGAAATAGAAGCAGCATTAGGCCATTTGTCCCATTGAATCTGCTCCACCATTTCATCATGTCTGATTTATTACCCCATTCAGTCCCATGCTCCTCGTAAGCTTTTATGCCAAATAAATTTTTTTCCTTCCAAAAATACTTTATTCAGAAATATCACAAAATAAAGTTATTTACATAGAAAAAAACATTCATTAAATCTGAGTCCTTACACAATAAATAAATTTATTTACAATAAATTATGCATTGGCTCTCTGTTCCTATTCAAATTAAAGATGTTTACAATAAAACATTCATTGACTCTCAAACTTTAGGTGAGGATTAGAGACTTATTTACAATAAAATAAAAATGATTAATGATAAACATCCAAGCGTTGATTCTCATTCCTTTACCAAAGTTCCTTTTACAGTCTATACATTTGCAGCCACTCCCGGGGCACCATGTTGATTCATCTATCCACACCACTGATTAGGGGTATTCTCCTCCCCTCCTGACCCCTCCCGCTCCCGTGGGTGATGAACCTTAAACTGTGGTCCTTCCCCACCAGGCCCTTGCTGTGGCTGCACCAAGTTTGAGTGCGTCCCTCAGCACGTACTCCTGCAGCCAAGAATGTGCCAGTCAGCAGCATTCCCCCACGGACATCTCCGTGTGCTGGTAGACCACCAAGTTTCGGGCCGACCAAAGAGCGTCTTTTACCGAGTTGATGATCTGCCAGCGGCACCGGATTGCGTTCCCGGGAACAGCCCGTAGATCAGAGAGTCCTCTGTCACGCAGCTGCAGGGGATGAATCTCGACACTGCCCCTTCCAACCTCCTCCACACCTTCTCCGCGAAGCCACAGTGTGCAAAGAGGTGGGTCACCGACTCCTCCTCACTGCAGTCCTCCCGTGGGCAGAGGGGTGTTGAGACAATGTTCCGGGCGTACAGAAGGGATCGGACTGGGAGGGCCCCTCTCACCACCAGCCAGGCGAGGTCTTGGTGCCTGTTTGTGAGGTTTGGAGATGAGGCATTTTGCCAGATGAACTGGGCAGTCTGCTCAGGGAGCCACCCCACTGTGTCCATCACATCCTTCTCTTGCAGTGCCTGCAGGACATTACATTCCGAGCACTGTCTAATACCCTTGTGGTCAAATGCGTTGACCTGGAAGAACTCTTCTACAAAGGACAGGTAAGACCAGCTGACGGGGCGTTGCGTGGGAGTGAGGCCAGACCCATCCTTTGTAGCCAGTGTGACAGGTAGAACCTGGGCACGTAGTGGTACTTGGTGCCCACGTACCTGGGATCCACACACAACCTGATGCAGCCACACACGAAGCTGGCCATCAGGGTGAGGGCAACTTTAGGGACGTTCTTGCCCCCATTGTCCAGGGACTTGTGCATGACAACCTGTCTGACTCACTCAATCCTTGAGCCCCAGATGAATCTGACGACGGCTCCGGTGATTTCCGAGCTGCAGAAGCGGGGGATGGGCCACAGCTGCGCCAAGTACAGCAGCCCTGAGAGCACCTCACACCGGATGGCTGAATAAAATGTTCATGTTCCAGTGGAAGTGAAGGGCATTTTAGAATACCTAGAGCATACTAGATTGTCTATTGTGACACTGGGTGCCCTAGAACCATTCTAGAACATTCAGTGTCATAATGGACACCAGGAGCCTCTTCTTGGATGCAGGTCAATATTGTGTGAGGACTAATTGTCTTTCATTTCCATCAGTTTCTCCTTATTATCGAATATAATTTCTCCTGTCCCAATCTGTAAAGTATTCACAAGAACGTTTGCTAAAGATATTTCTCTTTACGCTGTGCATGTGTAAGTTCCTCTGAAACTCCACTGTTCTCTTTGTCAGTGTTCTGTCTCCCTTTCGCTGAACTTTGACAGTTTCCACATCCTCAGGAATCCACTTTTTGGCAACATTATTGAGCCTTTTCTTTGATCTTATAAGCTCTCTTGTTGGCCATGGTTTGATCATATTCCTTATAACATTTCTTGTGTCCAAAGGAGAAAATAGATTTTTGTTATGAGCTATTGATTAAATGATAGCTAACATTTATACAGTACATCTTGATGTGGTTCTTTAAATACTGTTGTGAATTCATAGCTCATGCCTTCTCAGTTTCTTTTGTTTAGATTTAAGACGCCAACAAAAGTGAAGTACATTCATCATCATCATCGTTATCTGCCATGTCATTGGACGTGGGCAATCATTGTCTTGTGGCCATGATTATTCTTGGCGATTTTTTTTACAGAAGTGATTTGCCATTGCTTTCTCCTGGGCAGCGTCCTTACAAGACCGGTGACCCACTAATTATTGATACTTTTCGGAGATTGACTCCCTGGTGTCAGTAGTCGCATAATTGACTTGTGATCTGCACCGGCTGCTCATATGACCATCCACCACCTGCTCCCATGGCTTCATGTGACCCTGATTGGGGGTGGAAGGGAGTAAGTAAGGTGCTATACCTTGACCAAGAGGGACCTGCAGGCTAGTGGAGGAAAGGAGTACCTTACACCTCCTTTGCTAGAGACATATCTTCACCCTGCCACCCAAATAATCTATACGGATCCTGAAAAATAATAGAATATATTCTAAATATAGACTCTATATACGTATAGAAAAGACAAATTAAACAAACCTATATTTTTATTCCTGTTTGCCTGTCTGTCTTTATCATCCAATGTGGCTAAAATGTGCTAAAATAGAAACAATTCAATATCTTTCAAAAGGGCCAGTAATGTGACAAATCACTGAGGTGTTCCCCGTTTTTTTTGGAAAGTATCGGCAGGTCACAGTATTGTACTGAATGCTTGAAACCCCCTCACCAGGCTCATTGCCAGCTCTGCTAACAGCCACAGGACTGAGTGGTGAGAAGGCCACCTTTCCTAAACTGTGGGCATCTAGGATCGGTATGATTTGGGGTTCAACTAAACAAGAATGTCATGATTTTTCCAATTAAGTAAACCTTGATTTGACCGAAGGCTGCATAAATATTGCCCGTACACAATTGTCATTTGGCACAAAATAACAGATAGAAACATAACACATAGAAAACCTACAGCACAATACAGGCCCTTTGGCTCACAATGTTGTGCCGAACATGTCCCTACCTTAGAAATTACTGGGCTTACCCACAGCCCTCTATTTTACTAAGGTCCATGTAGAGTACCTATCCAAAAGTCTCTTAAAAGACCCTATTGTATCTTCCTCCACCACCGTTGCCAGCAGCACATTCCACTCATTCACCACACTCTGAGTAAAAAACCTACCCCTGACATCTCCTCTGTACCTACTCCCCAGAACTTTAAGCCTGTGTCCTCTTGTGGCAAACATTTCAGCCCTGGGAAAAAGCCTCTGACTATCCACACGCTCAATGCCTCTCATCATCTTAGACACCTCTATCAGGTCACCTCTCATCCTCCTTTGCTCCAAGGAGAAAAGGCCGAGTTCACTCAACCTATTCTCATAAGGCATGCTCCCCAATCCAGGCAACATCCTTGTAAATCTCCTCTGCACCCTTTCTATGGCTTCCACATGCTTCCTCTAGTGAAGCAACCAGAACTGAGCACAGTACTCCAAGTGGGGTCTGACCAGGGTCCTATATAGCTGTAACATTACCTCTTGGTTCCTAAATTCAATTCCACGATTGATGAAGGCCAATAAACTGTACAACTTCTTAACCACAAAGTCAACCTGCCTAGAAGCTTTGAGCATCCTATGGACTCGGATCCCAAGATCCCTCTGATCCTCCACACTGCCAAGAGTCTTACCATTAATACTATATTCTGCCATCATATTTGACCAACCAAAATGAACCACTTCACACTTATCTGTGTTGAACTCCATCTGCCACTTCTCAGCCCTGTGTCAACGTCCTGCTGTAACTTCTGACAGCCCTCCACACTATCCACAACACCTCCAACTTTTATGTCATCAGCAAACTTACTAACCCATCCCTCCACTTCCTCATCCAGGTTATTTATAAAAATCATGAGGAATGAGGGTCCCAGAAATGCCTCACTGAAATCTATATACACTCCATCTACTGCTCTTCCTTCATCAATGTATTTAGTCACATTCTCAAAAAATTCAATCAGACTCGTAAGGCACGACCTGCCCTTGACAAAGCCTTGCTGACTATTCCTAATCATATTATATCTCTCCCAATGTTCATAAATCCTGCCTCTCAGGATCTTCTCCATCAAATTACCAACCACTGAGACTCACTGGTCTATAATTTCCTGGGCTACCCCAACTCCTTTTCTTGAATAAAGGAAGAACATCTGCAACCCTCCAATCCTCCAGAACCTCTCCCATCCCCACTGATGATTTAAAGATCATCACCAGAGGCTCAGCAATCTCCTCCCTTGCCTCCCACAGTAGCCTGTGGTACATCTCATCTGGTCCTGGGGACTTATCCAACTTGATGCTTTCCAAAAGCTCCAGCACATCCTCTTTCTTAATATCTACATGCTCAAGGTTTTCAGTTTGCTGCAAGTCATTACTACAATCACCAAGATCTTTTCCCATAGTGAATACTGAAGTAAAATATTTATTATACCTCTGTTATTTCCTCTGGTTCCATACACACTTCCCCACTGTCACACTCGATAGGTCCTATTCTTTCACGTCTTATCCTCTTGCTCTTCACATACTTGTAGAATGCCTTGGGGTTTTCCTTAATCCTGCCTGCCAAGGCCTTCTCATGGCTCCTTCTGGCTCCCCTAGTTTCCTTCTTAAGTTCCTTCCTATTAGCCTTTTAATCTTCTAGATCTCTAACATTACCTCACTCTCTGAACCTTTTGTAAGTTTTTCTTTTCTTCTTGGCTAGATTAATTACAGCCTTTGTACACCACGATTTCTGTACCCTACCATAACTTCCCTGTCTCATTGGAACGTATCTACACAGAACTCCACACAAATATCCCCTGAACATTTACCGCATTTCTTCCCTACTTTTCCTTGAGAACATCTGTTTCCAATTTAAAACTCCAGTTTCCTGCCTGATAGCTTCATAATTCCCCTTACTCCAATTAAAACGCTTTTCTAAATTATCTGTTCCTATCTCTCTCCAATGCTATTGTAAAGGAAACAGAATTATGATCACGATCTCCAAAATTCTCTCCCACTGAAAGATCTGACACCTGACTAGATTCATTTCTCAATACCAAATCAAGTACAGCCTCTCCTCTTGTAGGTTTACTGACATACTCCATTGTATCAAGAATCCTTCCAGAACACACCTAACAAACTCCACTGCATCTAAATCTCTTGCCTATGGAGATGCCAATTGCCATTTGTGAAATTAAAATCTTCCATCATGACAACTCTGTTATTATTACATCTTTCCAGGTTCTGTTTCCCTATCTGATTCTCAATATCCCTGTTACTATTGGGCGGCCTATAAAAAACACCCAGTAGAGTTATTGACCCTTCCTGTTCCTAACCTCCACCCACAGACACCCCGTAGACAATTCCTCCATGGCGTCCACCTTTTCTGCAGCAGTGACACTATCTCTGATCAATAGTACCATGCCCCTACCTTTTTTGCCTCTCTCCCTGTTCTCTCTGAAATCCAACACTTGACGTAACCATTCCTGTCCCTGAGCCATCCAAGTCTCTGTAATGGCCATCACATCATATCTCCAAGTACTCATCTACGCTCTGAGCTCATCTGCTTTGTTCACAACACTGCTTGCATTAAAATAGACACATGTCAAACCTTCAGTCTGAGCGTGTCCCTTCTCTATCACCTGCCTATTCTCTCTCACACACTGCCTTCAATCTTTCTCTATTTGTGAGCCAACCACCTCTTCCCCAGTCTCTTCAGTTTGGTTCCCACCCCCCGATAATTCAAGTTTAAACTCTCCCAGGTAGACTTAGCGCACCTCTCCGTCAGGATATTGGCCTCCTGGGATTCAAGTGCAACCTGTCCTTTTTGTACAGGTCATACCCACCCCAAAAGAGGTCCCAATGATCCAGAAATCTGAATCCCCACCCTCTGCTCCTATCCCTCAGCCACACATTTAGCCCCTACCTCATCCTATTACTATTCTCACTGTCACGTGGCACTGGCAGTAATCCTGAGATTACTATCTTTGTGGTCCTGCTTCTCAACTTCCTTCCTAACTCCCTGTAGTCTTTTTTCAGGACCTTTCCCTTTTCCTACTTATGTCATTAGTAGCAATATGTACCATGACCTCTGGATGTTCCCCCACCCACCTCAGGATATCTTAGACGCGATCCGAAACAGCCCGGACCCTGGCACCTGGGTGGCAAACTACCATCTGAGTTTTTTTCCTGCATCTATGGAATCGCCTGTCTGACCCCCTAACTATAGAGTCCCCTATTACTACTGCCTTCCTTTCCCTACCCTTCTGAGCCACAAGGCCAAACTCTGTGCCAGAGACACAGCCACTGTTGCTTCCCCCAGGTAGGCTGCCCTCCCCCCAACAATACTCAACCAGGAGTACTTATTGTCAAGGGGTACAGCCACTGGGGTACTCTCTAGTACCTGACTCTTCCCCTTCCCCCTCCTGACTGTGGCCCACTTGTTTGTCTCCCATGGCCCCGGTGTGACCACCTGCCTGTAACTCCTCTCTATCACCTCCTCACTCTCCCTGACGAGGCGAAGGTCATCAAACTGCTTTTCCAGTTCCCTAACTTGGTCCCTTAGGAGCTGCAGCTCGGCACACACCAGGTGCAGATATGGCCGTCCGGGAGGCTGGGAGACTCCAGGACCCCCCACATATGACACCGAGCACAGAAAACCGGCCTCACACACATACTTCCTCCTTTTCACAAACAGCACAGATAAACCTACCTTGCCTCGTCCCGTTACCGCCTAAGCCCATTGAGCCAAAACCTTATCACTCTGTTGCCTCTCACTTCACTGCCCGCTGGAAATGGCTGCCTTCTTTGTAAACTTTCACGCTCTGCTGGCTGACGTCACGTGCTTGCGCAGTCTGGCCTCTCTGTTACCCTGAGCAGTAAAAAACTCCCTTCGCTCTGAAAAATAGGCCATTCACTTACATCCTTCTTGCTCTGAATCTGCATTGAAGAAAGTCTATTTACAAATTTCAGCTTTATCAAACAGTTAGTAGGAAAAAGTCAGGGAATAAAAGGGCCCATTTACGTTGGTGCAAATTGGTAGAATTCATCTTGAAGCTGTCTTTCAGTCAAGCTCTGGACCTGCAATCTACGTGAAAGCACACACCACGTTCCCACCTTCATTCGAAATCCATCTCGATATGGGCCCTTCCTTCTTGGAGCTATTCATCTGCACAAAGCACCTCGCGAGCGGGGACACGTCTTCCCACCGTATCATCAGCCGTCTTCCCTCCTGTCCTCTCTGCGGCTCCCACCAAAAAAAACCCGCAAGCCCCACTATCCATCACAAATCTCTTTTGAACTCTCAAGCTTTCTCACAATTCCGCCATCCTGATTGGCTGACGTAACATTCCCAAATTGAACATCATAGCCCCTTATCTTTAACCAAAAACCCAAACGTGCCATCAGCAGGACACACTGTTTTTACAGAAAGCTACTAAATGAAATACCCTAAAGCATCAGCAGTAAAAATCATGACCAGGGTATTACATGCTATTGTAATTTATCACATGTCATAGCAATAGAGACTTCAAAACTGGTAAATTATAATTCTCCCATGAATTATCTTGAGTCATGATAAATTGTAAACATTATTGAATAAATGTTTTTCATCATTTGATTGGGGAATGTTTTTATTCATTGATGAGGTGTATTGCTCATCTACAGTTGATCTTGAAATGCTGTTACTACAAATGCCTACCTGAAGTGCTGCAATGTCTGTAGCAAAAGTTGTTTCACAATGATCACACTTAGAGTCAAAAAGTCATACAGCACAGTAAAAGGCCCTTCGACCCATGTGCCAAACTGTTATTTGACCTAGTCCCATCAACCTGTACCTGGACCATTTCCCTTGTCCCTTTTCATCCGTGCGCATCCACATCTTACATAAATGTTCCACATACCACTGTGTGCTGTATCCAAAGCATTTGCAACCCTGTCAACCTCCTGAGAAGGCAGTAGTCTGTCATTCGGTTAAATTTTGCAGTGACATATGTGTGGTCACGTGACCAGCTCTCACCAGTTTGCACTCCATTTTACTTCAGTGCCATCTGGCACAGTGATGACATTTTCAGCCAAGTACTCCATCACTTCTGGTGAGAGATGATTTCCGGTTTCTACTCTCTTCATGAACATGTGCTTCAAGATCACCCTGAATGGACTATATTAATGTGATTTGCTTTCTTGTTCTGGTCTGGTTTTGCCAGAAGAAATTACTTCTCTCAGTGCAGCCTAGTCCAGCACAGTAAAAGCCCTCCCCACCAACGAACACATCTGCTGAATAAAGAACACTGCCACAAGATAGCAGCATTTGTCATCAAGGACCCCCACCATTCAGGCCATGCCCTCTTCTCTCTGTTGCCATCGGGACGGAGGTACTGGAGCCTTAGGTCCCACAAATCCAGGTTTAGGAACAATTATTACACTTCAACCATCGGGCTCCTGAGCTAGCATGGATAAGTTCACTCACACAATACTCAACTGATAACTGAACACAACCTCTGGACCTGATAACTCATGCTCTCAGGGTTATTTATTTACATACTCCACTTATTTTTATTACGACTTTGTTTTTCTATTTGCACAGTTCGTCTTCTTTTGCACAGTGCACGTTTGTCAGACTTTGTGCGTAGTTTTCCATGGACTCCATTGTCTTTCTTTGTTTTACTGTGAATACATGCAAGAAAATGAATCTCGGGAGATTACAAACACAAGAAAATCTGCAGATGCTGGAAATTCAGAGCAGCACGCTCAAAGTGCTGGAGGAACTCAGCCCGCCAGACAGCATCTATGGAAAAGAGTAAACAGTCAACATTTTGGGCCAAGACCCTTCACCCGGACTCAGGAAAGTATTGGTGACATATAAGTACTTTGATAATAAATTTACTTTGAACTATTTGAACTCGCTAAATGGATTGTATATATTACAGGATCAGATTTATTATTGCTGACTTATATGACATGAAATTTTAAACACATGACATTCTACAGATGTTGGAAATCCCGAGCAGACATGAAATGCCACAGGCAAAATCCTGGAGGAACGTAGCAGGTCAGGCAGCACCTATGGAAAGGAATAAAGAGCGAATGTTTTGGGCTGAGCACATGCAGAATCTCTTGTGTTCTGACATGAAATTTGTGGTAAATGTGCAGTACAAAAACATAAAATTGCTATAAGCTGCAAAATATATAAACAGTGCAAATGAAAAGGAATAATGTTGTAGTGTTCACAAGATCATGAAGGTTATCCTAATGCTTTACAGCACCAACTGTGAGACTGGGGTTCAATCCTTACTGCTGTCTGTAAGGAGTCGATGCTTTCTTCCTGTGTCCAGTTGGAATTCGTCCAGGTGCGCTGGTTTATTCCCACATCCTAGAAAGATATATAAGTATGTTTAATTTGTTGGGGGCTTGCTATATTGGCACCGGACTCTTGTGGGCTGCCCTCCACTCTGGGTTAATTGGAAATAATTTGGATAATGTGTAGCTCAGGTGGTTGATTTCTGGGTTGAGTTCTTCTCCAACCTTGGCAATTTACTTGCATTTCACTGTACATTGCAATGTTTCGATGTACATGTGACAACTAATCTTTAACATGAGTTTCTGCAGCTGCTGGAAATCCTGAGCAACATACACAAAATGTTGGGGGAACTCAGCAAGCTGGGCAGCACTATGGAAAGGAATGAACAGTCAAAGTCTTGGGCCAAGACCCTCAATTGAAACTAGCTAATCCTTCGAAACTTTAAATCTTTATGGACCAGTCTGAAATGCAGAGGTGAAGAAGCTGTTTTTTTAATTTTTGACTGTGAGAATTGAGGCTCCTATACATATAGACTGATACATCATAAATAATCATAGTTGAATATAATTTAGTCTTCTGAGAAAATGGGCAGATATTCATTTAATTCATTGGCACTTTTTTCGATTCTCACAGTATGCCACATAAATTAAATATTTGGAAACATCTGGAAACAGCAAAATTCTTGAGTAGTACAGTAGTTCCCACACAGCTGATTCGTGGTGCCTCCTGAAATTAGATGCCTTGCTTCCTCAGTAAGCCCACACATTGAAAACTGTTGGCTTTAAACAGGCTTGGCTAGAATCCCATGGAGGATTGATATATTGTACCTACCGTTTGACGCTTTGCACATTTAAATTTCAGTGTGATCAGCTAAAGGGGCTTAAAATGTGAGCATGGATTGCACTCAGTGATCTGACTTCTCAAAAGCTGAGAGTGAATCCTTCAATTCCTCCTGTTTTGTCCTCCGGCATTCTCCGCACTTCTTTCAGAATGCTGACACTGTATGCTCACCACGGTAGCGTAGCAATTAACGCAATGTTGCAGCTTGAGGCATCAGAGTTCAGAGTTCAATTCCAGAGATTTGTACATCCTTCCTCTGAGTGCTGGGTGCTCTGGTTTCCTCCCACAGTCAAAGATGTATCAGATGGTCAGCTAATTGGTCATTGTAAATTGTCCTGTGATTAGGCTGGTGTTAAGTCCGCAGGTTGCTGGGCAACATGCTCATTGTGCTGAAACGGCCTGTCCGCACTGTATCCTTAAATTAAAAAAAGGCTTTCACCTGGCTGCCTCATCTTTCAGCCGGACACAATTAAAGTTCAAAGTAAGTTTATTATCAAAGTACATGATTGCCACTATATACTGTATGACATGAATATTCAACTTCTTGTAAGCATTCTCAAGAAATCTATAGAAAAATCATCATCATCAGCGATCACTCGAAGTCGAGTATGATTCTTCTGGTGGTTGATCTGGTCACTTGTGGGTCTTGGGATGACTGAAGAGGTCAGTCTGTGACCCACAAGTCCGATTGCAGTGTTGGCAGGTGTAGGTCATTGAAGTGGTGGTGGCCATATCTGCTTGGGCTTTTCCCAGTCTCTCCTTACATTGAAGCCATTTAGTCTCAGTGGCATGATGGAGGAATTCTTCGAGCTGTGGAATCCCCTCTTAGACAGTCCTTTTCAGCTTTTCCTATCCATTCAGGTTGATGTGGTATTTCCTCAGGTGGGTCTTGATATTGTCCTTGATCCACTTCTTCTGCCCTCCAGGAGTGCGCTTTGCCCTTGAGTTGGCTGAACCGGAGTTGTTTAAAGAGGCGGGAGTCAGGCATATGGATGATGTGGCCAACCCATCGCAGTTGGTGTTGAGTTGTGATTGTGGTATGGTTAGCTTCCTCCAGGATCTTGGAGTTAGTACGCCTGTTCCTCCAGCTAACTCTCAGAATCTTTCAGAGGAACCTTTGATGGTAAGTTTCTAGGGATTTTATGTGCCTGCTGTATGTTGTCGATGACTCCACTCCATACAACAAGAAGGGGAGGACTATAGCTTTATAATTCAGAAGCCTAATTTTGGTCTTGATTTCCCAATCTTCAAAAACCCTCTTTCTCAGTCTGGCAAAAGCTATATAAAAATAACTATGACAGAATCAATGAAAGACCACACCAACTTGGGCATTCAACCTTAGTGCAAAAGACAACAAGCTGGACAAATACGAAAAGAAAGCAATAATAATAACAATAAATAAGCAATAAATGTCAAGGGCATGAGATGAAGAGTCCTTGAAAGTGAGCCCATTTGTTGTGGGAACATTTCAATAATGTGGCATGAAGTTGAGTGAAGTTATCCCCTTGGTTTAAGAGCTTGATGGTCATCCTAAGGCTTTTGCACCTTCTTCCTAATGTCAGCAGTGAGAAGAAAGCATGGCTTGGGTGCTGAAGACCCTGATGATGGATTCTGGTTTTCTACGACAGCATTTCGTGTAGGTGTGCTCAATGGTGGGGTGGGCTTTACCCGTAAAGGACCGGATAATTAGTAGCATATTGAAAATATTGGAAGGAAGGAAGATTTAAACTAATCCCAGAGATGCGAATCTCTGATTCCGAGGAAAGGGAGTAAAACTTAGCAACAAACAACAGACTAGAAGGTTGTGCTGCAAGGATCAGTGAAAAATTTTTGTGAGGTCTGCCTGTAGTCATATGCACAATATTTTTCACCACTAGGAATGAATTCCCACTGCTGTCTGTAAGGAATCTGTATGTTCTCTTCATTACCATGCGGGTCTCCTCTGAGTTCCCTTTCACATCCCAAAGACATACAACTGGGATAAGGGTTAGTCAGTTGTAGGCATGCTATGTTGGTGGTGACACTTCTGGGCTGTCCCCATTGCAATCATCAAACTCTGTTGGTGGTTGATAAAAAATGACGCATTTCATTATTCTGATGTTTTGATACATGTGACAAATAAAGCTAACATTTTATCTCTGCATTCCTGAAGTAATTCATTGATATCGTGCACTAATACATGAGAGTTTGATTACTTAATTATTTGTACATGATGCACACATAAAAATCTTAAGACCACACAATGTTAGGAGCAGAATTAGACCTTCTGTCTCCTTGACTCTGCTCAGTTAATTGATCATGGCTGATTTATTACCCTTCTCAACTCCATTTTCCTGACTTCACCCGTAATCTTTGATGCCCTGACTAATCAAGAACCTATGAACCTCCGCTTGCAGTAATGAATTCCACAGATTCACAACCCTCTGGCTAAACCCTCCTCATCTCTGTTCTAAATAGACACACTTCAATTCTGAGGCTGTAGATCTGGCTCCAGTCTCCACTGTATTCTCTCCACATCCACTTTATCTAGGCTTTTTAGTATTCGATAGGTTTCAATGAGTTACCCCC
Source organism: Hypanus sabinus (assembly GCF_030144855.1). Classification (NCBI taxonomy): domain Eukaryota; kingdom Metazoa; phylum Chordata; class Chondrichthyes; order Myliobatiformes; family Dasyatidae; genus Hypanus; species Hypanus sabinus. The sequence goes on from NC_082717.1 coordinate 8,819,867, forward strand.
ACATTCTTCTGAACTCAAGTGAGTACAGGCCCAGAGATATATTCAATGGTAAGGAATAAGGAGCTGATGTCTCAGACCGAGACCCTTTATCAGGACTAAACAATAAATCTTTCTCTTTTTATCTGCTTGGGAGTCATGGAGTCATTAAAAGATACAGCAAGGAAAGAGTCCACAGTATCTGCACTAACCATCAGGCACTTTCCTTAGAAAGGATGTGCTGAAACTGGAGATGGTTCAAAGGAGGTTCACATAAATTATTCCAGGATGGAATGACTTGTCATATGCAGAGTGTTTGATGGCTCTGGGACTGTATTCACTAGATATCAGAAAATTGAGGGAGACCTTGTTTAAACCTATTGATAGGCCTTGATAGAGTGGGTGTGGAGAGGATGTTTCCTATGGTAGGAGAGGTGAAGACACAGCCTCAGAATATAGGGTCGTCCTTTTAGAGTGGAGATGAGGAACTGCCACAGGTAGCTGCATAGTCTAAGTCTTTATGTATATTTAAGGCAGAGTTTGATGGATTCTTGATTGGTCAAAGCATGAAGGGATTTGGGGGATGGGAGGAGATTGGGGCTGAGAGGAAAAATAGATCAGCCGTGGTGAAATGGCAGAACAAACTCGATAGTCCAGATGACCTAATTCTGCTCTGATCTAATGACCTAAGGGTCTTATTCTACTCAAACATATTTCATTCTCACTATATTCTCATCATCAACCCCACCACTCAGCTATGCAAAGAGTAACTTAGTATCACATCACTCCCCACTGTGCCTTCTCTCTGCTGACATTCAGAAAGAAGGTACAGGAGCCTTACGACTCACATCACCAGGTTCAGGGCTAATTATTACCCCTCAGTCATCAGGCTCTTGAATCAGAGAGGATAACTTTACTGAACTTCATTCACCCCAACACTGAACTTTCCCACAAACTATAGACTCACTTTTGAGGATTCTTCATCACATCTTCTTGACATTACATAGAAACATAGAAAACCTACAGCACAATACAAGATTGACCCATAATGCTGTGCCGAACATGTACTTACTTTAGAAATTACCTAGGGTTACCCATAACCCTCTATTTTTCTAAGCTCCAAGTACCTATTCAGAAGTCTCTTAAAAGACCCTATCGTTTCCACCTCCACTACCCTTGCCAGCAGCCCATTCCATGCACTCACCACTCTCTGCATAAAAAACTTACCCCTGACATCTCCTCTGTACCTTCATCCGAGCACCTTAAACTTGTTCCCTCTCGAATTAGCCATTTCAGCCCTGGGAAACAGCCTGTGACTATCCACATAATCAACACTTCTCATCATCTTATACCCCTCTATCATGTCACCTTTCATCCTCCGTCGCTCCAAGGAGAAAAGGCCGATTTCACTTGAACTGTTCTCATAAGGCCTGCTCCCCAATCCAGGCAATGCTCCACTGCACACTTTCTATAGTTTCCACATCCTTCCTGTAGTGAGGCAACCAGAACTGAGCACAGTACTCCAAGTGGGGTCTGACCAGGGTCCTATATAGCTGCAACATTACCTCTCGGCTCTTGAACTCAATTCCACGGTTAATGAAAACCAAGATTGTTGATGTATTGATTTATTTTTACTCACTTTTATATTTGTTCAGTTTGTTGACTTTGTACATTTGTTGCCTTCTGTCCTGTTTGGTGTGCTCTTTCATTAATTCTATTATCGTTCTTGGATTTACTGAGTATGCCCACAAGAAAATGAATCTCAAGGGAGTATATGGTGACATATGTGCAATTTGATTATAAATTTAATTTGAGCTTTGAAAACTCTCCATTTTCAGTATACTTGCAGGAGACTCTGTCTCAAAAGGGCACAACCATTATCCAACATTTCCGCCAACCAGGCCAAGCCATCTTCTCACAGTTACCATTACGCCCAAAGCCTGAAGTCCTCACATCACCAGGTTCAGGATCAGCCCCCTTCTGATTCGGGTATTATCCTAATCACTAGAGTTAGGCTACACGATGACCACTTTGAACACTTCAATGTGAAATGTTCATTTTTTAACTCTAATGGTGTTCTTTTTTGTAAACATTGCAGTTATGCTTAATTTATGTTTTTTTGTGAATGATGTTTATCTGATGCTATGTGCCTGTGATGCTGCTGCATTTAGTTTATATTCTCAACTAATCTTGACTTTTCAATATTAGCTTTATTCATCACATGTACATTGAAACATGGAAGCTCACAGTGAAATGCATTGATTGCATCAATGACCAACACAGTCCGAGGATGTGCTGAGTTCAGCACCCAAATGTTGCCATTCTTCTGGCAAAACTCACTAACTTTAACCCATACATCTTTAGAATGTGGGAGGACACCCGGGCAACTGGAGGAAACCCATGCGGTCACGGGAAGAATGTACAAACTGCTTATAGACAGTGGCAGGAATTGAACCCCAGTCCCTGAACTCTGACACTAAATAGCATTATAGTGACTGTTGCTTTGACAATTAGGTTATCAATCCACACACCTTTGGGATGCAGAAGCAAACTGAAGCTCCTGGAAAAAAGCCTATGCACCACAGAGGTGCAGTGGTGAGCATGACTGCTTGGAACGTCCTGGAGTTTGGAGATAATTTTCAGCACCCTCTGTGTGGAGTCTGTATGTCCCTCCCATGGGGTGTGGGAGGATTTTCTCCAGCTATTCTGGTTTTCCCCCACAATCCAAAGACGTACCAGTTAGGTTAAGTGGTCATTGTGAATTGTCCCTTGATAAGATTAGGGTTAATTGAGTTTGTCAGGGGTTTTCAGGGACAGCACAGTTTGAAGGGTTAAAAGGACCTACTTTGTGCTGTATCACTAAATAAATAAACAAACAAACAAATAGGCAAATAAACAAATATGGAGCAATGCACACTGAATGCTGGAGTAACTGAGCAGGCCAGCAGTATCCATGGAAAGAGTAAACAGTCGACATTTTGGGCCGAAACCCTTCTTCGGGGTTGAGGAGTAAGGGGGGCAGATACCTGAATAAAAAGGTAGGGGCTGGGGAAATAGACTAGCTGGAAGATGAGAGATGAAATGGATGGGAAAGGCCAAGGGCTGGAAAAGAAAGGATCTGACAGGAGAGGAGAGTGGACAGTTTACGATGGGTTTTACCAATGTTGTGGAGGCCCTAAGGGAGCACCGGACACAATAGATGACCCCCTCAGATTTGCAGGTGAGGTGTTGCCTCACCTGCAAGGACTGTTTGGGGCCCTGAGTGGAGGTGAGTGAGGAGGTGTATGGGCAGTTGTAGCCCTTGGGTTGTTTGCAGGAGGGAGATTAGTAAGGAGGGACAAACGCACAAGGAATCATAGAAGGAGTGACCCCTGCAGAAAATTGGGTTGCTGGGGAGATAAGTACATGTTTAGTGGTAGGATCCCTTTAGAGATGATTGAAGTTGCGGAGAATGTTGTGTTGGAAATCAGGACAATGTGCAAACTCCACATGCTCAAGATTGAGCCTGCGTCACTGGAGAAATGATTCATAGAGAAGATCAGCACAGAAATGGGCCCTTTGGCCCATCTAGTCCATTCCAAAACTACTTAAATTGCCCACTCCCATCGATCTGTACTGGGACCATTGTCTTCCATTCCCCTACCGTCCATCCAAAGTTCAATGTGAGGCGGGAGCTCAACCAGCTGGATCGATGTGCTCACAACGAAACTGTTTATGCAGAAACATATTTGTCCCACGGATAAATACTACATTCTCTTCAGCTTTAAATCTTGCATTGTGTGCCCTTTGGCTTTTCTGGTTGCAGGAGAAATCACAAACAGAGATGAGGGAATGAGTTTAAACGAATAAATCATTAAAAAAATATGGAAGCTTTCATGAATTTCTCTTCCAACTCTAGTTTCCAGCCATAACACTGAAAGTAATTATTCATTCCTAAAATGTTTCCAACTTCATGGTCTTTTGCTGTTGGGACATTGAAAGATACTATTCTTCTGCAATGAGCGTATTAAGGACAACAGAGAAAGAGCCATGTGCAAAGAACTCAGCAGGTCAGGCAGAATCGATGGAGGGGAGTAAACAGTTGATGTTTCACGAAGAGACCCTTCCTTGGGATTGCAAAGGAATGGGAAAAAGGTAGGGGGGAGAGGGAAAGGGGGTCAAGGTGAGTCCAAATGAAGGAGAAAGTAGGTGGGTGTGGAGGAAGGGGGTGAAGTGAGAAGCTGACAGCTGATAGGTAGAAGAGTGACACCAGGAGGTGATAAGTGGAAGAGTTAAAGGGCCAAAGAAGAAGGAAGAGAAGAGTAGATCATGGGAGAAAGGAAATGAAGAGGGGCACCAGAGGAAGGTGTTGTTTTTAACTTGAGCCCCATTCTTCCTGCAACTCTTAAACACTTTCCCAATTGAGAACCTGTTGATCTCTTCCATAAATATACCCAATAACTTCACCTCCACAGTTGTCTGTGGCAAAAAGTTCCATAAATCCATCACCTTCTGGCTGAAGAAATTCCTCATCTCTGCTCTAAAAGGGCATGAAAGGACTAAGAGGAAGGATGTGGAAGCTTTAGGGAGGGTATTGGGGAAATTTACCAGGAACTTCTTAAGGGTATTTTACTAGGATGCTGTCTGGATGAGAGAGAAAACTCTTATGAGGATAAGATAGAGCAAGCTAGGGCTTTCCCCTTGGCAGTGAAGGAAAGGGAGAGACGGTACTTGATAGAGGTGTACATGTTGATAAGAGACACAGATAGAGTGGACAGCCAAATACTTTTTTCCCAGGGTGGGCATGGCTAATATGGGAGAGCATAATTTTAAGTGATTGGAGGAAAGTGTAGGGTGGATAACTGAAGTAAAATTTTTACACAGAGAGCGAGATGTGTGGAACGTGCTGCCCCCAATAGTGACAGGGGCAGATACATTGCGAATATTTAATAGATAGAAAATTGGATGATAGAAATATTAGCAGCTTGGTTATGAATGTCAGAGGAATAATTCGTTAGCTTGCGAATGACATAGAAATTGGTGGTGCGTAGTGAAGAAGGTTAGCTGAGGCTATGTAGGAGATAAATAAGATGGAGAGTTAAAAGGACCATTAGCAGATGGAAGTTAACCTCAGCAAATACAAAGTGCTGCATTGTGAGCACTAAATAATGTTGATGAACAGATGGATTATGGGTTCCAATTCCATTGTTCCCTGCAAACAACAACAAAGTTAGAGCAACACACAGAAAAAACTAGGCAGGTCAGGTAGCATCGATAAAGTTAATAAGCAGTCAATGTTTCAGGCCGAGACCCTCCTTCAGGACTGGAAAGGAAAGGGGAAGATGCCAGAGTAAAGAGGTGGGGGAAGGGGATGGAGGATAGTTGGAAGCTGATAGGTGAAGCCAGCTGGGTGGGAAAGGTAAACGGCAGGAGAGGAAGGAATCTGGTAAGACAGGAGAGTGAACCACAGGAGAAAAAGAAGCAGGAAAATTCGTAGGGAAAGGTGAAAGACAGGTGAGAAGAGGTAAGAGGCCGGAGTGGTGAATAAGAGAAGAGGGGAGGGGAGGGAAATGTTTTAACTAGACAGAGGAATTGATATTCTCGCCATCAGGTTGGAGGCTACCCAGATGGAGTATTAGGTGTTGCTCCCCTACCTTGAGGGGGCCTCATCTCGATGAGGACTTGCCTTGATAGGCTGGGGCACAGAGTATAAGAGCCAAGTCATTACGTGGAAAGTTATAAAACATTTGTTAAATTGCATTTAAAGTATTAGGCAGAAGACAAAGGAGCAAAATTAGTCCATTCTGCTCATTGAGTCTGCGCCACCAATCCATCCTGGCTGATTAGTTTTCCTTCTCAACCCCAGTATTGTACGTGGATGTGGCTGTTCTGGAGAGAGTGCAGGGCAGGTTCATAGTCATTGAGAACTCTAGCACTAACAGGTACTTTGGCCCATCTAGTCCATGCTGAGCAATTGCTCCACAGGCCCCATCGACCTGCTCATCAGTATGGTATCTAGACTGGAGGATTTTAGTTGTGAGTACAAATCGTATAGTCTGCATTTGTCTACATGGAGGGCTGTTCCAGGAAAGCAGCACCCATCATCAGGAACCCCTACCACCCAGGTCAGGCACTCTTCTTGCTACCACCATCATGAAGGAGTTACAGGAGCCTCAGGACTCACACCACCAGGTTCAGGAACAGTTATTAACCCTCAAACATCACGCGCTTGAACCAGTTGGGATAATTTCATTCAACTTCACTTGACCCATCACTGAACTGTTCCCACAATCTATGGACTTACTCTCGAGGGCTTTTCAACTCATGTTCTTGATATGTAGTGTATATTTTTTTCTCTTTTGTATTTGTGCAATTTGTTGTCTATTGAACAATTCTGTGCTTGTCCATCCTGTGGTGTATGGTCTTTTATTTATTTTATTATGGTGCTTGGATTTACTGAGTATGCCCACAACGGAATGAATCTCAGGGTTTTATATGGTGAATTATTTGTACTTTGATAATAAATTTACTTTGAACTTTCAACTTTGACATGACAGAGACATATAAAATAGTCAGAAATGTAGATAGGTAGATAGAATTGGTTTTTCCCGTAGGAAGGCTATCAAAGAAAGGCTTCAGGTAAGAAGAAGGAGTTTTGAGAAGATATGAAAAGGGAAGTATTATTTTTACATAAAGACCTATCCAGAACTTGCTGCCAGAGGAAGAGAATATTTTGTAGGCTCTTTGGCCCATCAGTTCTGCTGCACTATTCCATCATGGCTGACTTATTTACCATCTCAAACCCATTCTCTTGCCTTTTCTCTTTCATCCCCTGACTAATCAAGAACTGATCAACCTCCACCTTAAATATGCCCAATGACTTGACCTTCACAACCGCCTGTGGCAGCTACCCTCTGGCTAAAGAAATTCCTCCTCATCTCTGTTCTGAATGGACGTCCCGCTATACTGAGGCTGCACCTTCTGGTCTTAGACTCCTCCACTACAGGAAATATCCTCTCCATGTCCACTCTATCTTGTCCTTTCAACTTCTAATAGGTTTCAATGAGATCCCCATGTCATTCTTCTAAACTCCAGTGAGTACAGACCATCAACCAGTCCTCATATGATAACACCAATATGATAATATTTACACAGGAGCTTGAACAAGCAATACATAAAAAGTAAACACAGGAGATTCTGCAGATGCTGGAAATCTTGAACGATGCACACAGAATGCTGGAGGAACTCAGCTGGTCAGGCAGTATCGAATAAACAGTTGCTGTTTCTGGTTGAGATGATTAAGGATAAAGGTTTTATGTAGATAAAGCGTATGAGAGTACATTGGCAAATTAATTAGCATGGGTTTGGCAGGCCGAAGGGCCTATTTTAAAGCTGATTGCTCTATGTATCTGTGGCTATATGACTTCTAATTACATACTTGGAAATCTAACACCAAATTATCAGCATCAGGTTTAATATCACAGACATATGTTGTGAAACTCATTGACTTTGCAGCAACAGTACATTCCAAAATAAAAGAGAAAAAAACCGTGAATTGCAGTAAGTGTGTGTGTGTGTGTGTGTGTGTGTATTACATGCAAAATAGTTAAATTAAGTAAGTTTTTGAGGCACTGCTCCTTGATGATGTCCTAGATACTATGGAGGCTAGTGCCCATGATGGAGCTGATTATGTTTACAACTCTCTGCAGCTTATTTCAACCCTGTGCAATAGCCACACACCCCACAGCAGACAGTATTATTCTCCATCACCAAGCATATATCCTTATCCTCACTATCATCTCCCTTACTTAGCGATCCCCTCCCCTGGTATTCTTACACAAACAATATTTATTTTATTCTAAATGACCCTTGTTTGTCACAAAATATCAGCGTGTACAGCCTTGCCCCAAAGTTAACCAGGCAGGCCCAAAGTAATGAACTTCAACATATGTTTTCACACATTGAAGAATTTCCAGTTCTCTATTTCTTTTCTTGCTTGGCACTTCTTTTAAAGGCACTTCTCAGTATTCTCCTGAGGAATTCCAGATAATTAAAGGCATTTGTAAGCCTCAAATTATAATTGTATCTGAAGTCAGCTGAAGGTCAGAAAACTACTTTGAACTTTCAGATTCCAAAGTCATTGACAGCAACATAAATGCAAAAGAATCTCTGTGTCGGTAATTGAGTGTGATGCCTGGCAAATAACTTCTAGAGTGGAAACTTTGAGTCAGGCCAGATAAAACTCAACAGTAAATCTCCCATGCAGTTGTACAAAGTAAAAGAGAATTTAGAACAACAAACATTTCAATCTATTTTGTGCCTTTATTTATTTAATTAGAAATGCAGTGCAGAACAGGCACTTCCCACTCTTCGAGCTGCAACATCACAGCAATGCCTAACCTCATCACAGCGCAATTTACAATGACCAATTCACCTACAAACCGGTACATCTTTGGACTGTGGGAAGAAACTGGAGCACCCGGAGAAAACCCACAGAGTTCGCAGGGAGGATGTGGAGACTCCTTACAGAGGTAGTGGAATTGAACTCTGCGCTCTGACGCCCAAGCTGTAATAGTGACATGACAGCTGTTATGCTACCGTGGCTTTAGGTCGATTAGACATTGTAAGGTCAGAATCAGGTTCTGTATCACTGGCAGATGTTGTGTAATTTACTGCTTTGCGGCAGTGGTACAGTGCAATACATAAAAAAAAACTATAGATTATAAAAAGAAATTAACTTGAATAGGTGGAGCAAAAAGAGCACCAAAGCTAGTGAGTAGTGTTCATGTGTTCATTGTCCATGCAGAAACCTGATGGTGGTAGGGAAGAAGCTGCTCCTAAAACATTGAGTGTGTGTCTTCAGACTCCTGTACCTCCACCTTGATTGAAGTAATGGCACAAGGACATGTCCTGGGTAATGGGGGTTCTTGATGATGGATGCTGCCTTTCTGAGGCGTCTCCTTTTGAAGGTGTCCTTGATGCAGAGGAGGCATGTGTCAGGATGTGTCCAAGGTGATGGGGGTCCTTAATGGTGGATGCTTTCTTTCTGAGAAATCATCTTCTAAAGGAGTCCTCAGTGTCGGGGAGGCTGGTGCCCATGATGGAGCTGGCTGAGTTTACAACTTCCTGTGTGGCTTTTTCTGATCCTGTGCAGTGGCCGTTCCATACCAGATGGTAATGCAACTGGTTTGAATGCTCACCCTTTCACGAAGAGCATGAAAAAACCTGCAGATGCTGGAAATCCAAAATAGAAACGGAAAAGGTCTGTCAGGCAGCAACTATGAAGAGAGAACCTGAGGGAAAATTTAAATATTTTTTTGTCAATGCACATCAAGATGTAAAGTAAAATGTGTACTTTAGGTCAAACCAGTGGTGGGAATCAAACCATGATCTTGTTAGTTCTTAAGCATTATGCCCACCACTGCACTACTGTGCTGTCCTTTTCAGGTCCGAGACCCTTCAACAGATCTTTACTAAGCCAAGATGACATTCAGGCATATGTGTAAAAGCTTGTCCAGTGAGGTACTTTGTAAGAAGAGATGGATGGAGTCAAATGAAAGGGTTAAAGATGAAATTCCAGATTTTAGACTTTATTACACCGAAGAGTGGCCAAAAGGATTCAAGATTCAAGATTGTTAAATGTCATTTCCAGTACACAAATATGAAGTAGAACAAAATAATTGTTACTCTGGATCCAATGCAGCATAAAAAAAACACAATAAGATAAAGAGCACAATAAAAATAAAAGCCAGAATAAGTATTGTTGTATTGTGATCAAAGAGACATTGGGGCTAGCGGATATAGTAGTGCTTTATTCAGCTTTTGAGTATACAGGCATCATATTTGAGACACTGTTGGAAGAAGGAGCCTGCCCAACCTGATATTACAGGACATTTTTATATGCAAAAGATCAAAGGTAACCACAGGACAATTCTATAGTTACAATATATCTACAATGCTTCCTTTGAATTACATATAGTTTTCACACACCTCTTTCTTCACACCCATTTTCCAACCGCCCAAAATGAATGTTGACCCCCACTGTGTCTAGGCTGTATTCATGCATATACGAGCAACTGAGGTCATAGTGGCGTGTTCTTTGCCTGTGGTTCCCCCCAGCTCACAGCTCCAGGAAGCCCATTGTCCTGAGCTTCATTTTAAGTTCAATCTGCAATCCACATTCAAATCTGAAGAATCACTGTTGTTGAAATTACTACACAGATTTTCAGGAGCTGAAAATATCAGCATCTCTTTTAATTCGGATGAAATTATGAGGCCAAGTATCGCCCACTTTTCATGAAACGTCTGTTCGATGAGGTGAGTTCTGGCAATTCTGTGCAGACATTTATTAAAGAATTTAACATGAAGGAAGTTCTTTGGTTCATTGCTTGAGGGTGGGAGAACATAAAAACTTTAACACCAAAGAACGGCTGGCATAAGTTGTGGCCTGCCTTGATGTTTGATCATGCACTCAAAGAAAAGCTCGACGATAATTGTACAGGATTCCGTGTACCAAAGGAAAAAGCAGTTGTTCATGACTTGCTTGTGTGTACAAAAAGTGTTACAGGACCTACTTTCAAAGATAGATTAAGTAGTCTCAGTGAAGGAAATCTATGGGAGTGGATGATTGTCAACAATGAAACACCTGCTGTGCATCACCTTACGGACCCGGAAATGATGGACAGTGTTCCGAATACTGACAAAAATTCTACAAATGATGAAGACGGCAGCGATGATGATAGAACAGGTGGAACTGAAAGATTGACAAGTTAATTGACAAGTTAATTGACAAGTTATTTGATCAAAGGGTTAGGGAAATGTATCTTCATGACGGAACAAGAATTAACAAATTTTTATTTGATGCAAGAAAAATTACACAGGGAGAGATCAAAGCACAATGAACTATTTCACTTGGGTGGAATGTTTAAAATGATAACTGAGAAGCAGCATTTTTTGTAAGCACAGTAATTAATAAATTTACATTTATTTTTGTTTAATTAATAATCCTTTTTAAGTTTCTAAAGTCCATTTTTGCCATTATTATTGTGTGACCTCTTAATCCGGCAAAAACATCAATTCGAGTATGCCGGAAAATTGGTGGTCAACCTGTATTTGTAATATACCATAACTCCAGAATATGTCCTAACAAGTAAAGGTACTTAGATTGTATGTTCATAAAGTGATGCTCGGCAGAGAATTGCTTCTACATAAGGTCACTGACAGGAAGTCATAAAGTAGTGGTGGTTGGCGGTGTGCAGGGTTGGGTTAGTTGGTAGAGGTGTTGATCAGCCTTACTGCTTGGGGAAAATAATTGCTTTGGAGACTGGTGGTCTTGGCGTGGATGCTACGTAGTCTCCTCCCTGATGTGCATGTGCAGACTGGTGAGATCCTTCATGATGTTACTGGCCCTTTTTCCAGCACCTTTCTCTATATATGTCCTCGCTGGCTGTTCGGCTGCTGCCGGTGATGTGTTGGGCGGAAGTTAGTGTTACCAGATTTAGGTATAGTGGTTATATTGTAAGGCTGGAATACATTGAAAATACAGAGAGAGGGCCAAAATCAGGGAAGGATATATAGAGACGAGAGAATCCAGGAATTTGAGATGCCAGGAGTCAGAGTGGACAGAAAGATAACTGGTTTTGTATAAGCATAAGGTGGGAAAGTGGCCAAGTGGGGACTGAGAAAGGATGCCAGCATTTCTGTAGACTGCTTTTTGTTCCTGAGGTTGTTAGTTTCTTTTTTGAATTGCCACGGTCTTGATAATGAACAATGAGGGCTATAATAGAAAATGGGCTCTGGAGAGATTGCCGTGAGAAAATCGATCCAAGTTATGACAAAACAGTGGTAGTTAGGCTGCAAGCCTCTGGACAGCACTTGAAAGAATCAGGTTTATTATCACTGGCATATGCTCTGAAATTTGTTGTTTTGTACGGAAAGTTGACTCTAAATTACCATATCATCGTTGTTACGTGCCATGTTGAATGATGTGGGCCCTCATGGTCCTCTTTCCATGACCATCATTGATCTTGGCAAACTTTTCCACTGAAGTGATCTACCGTTGCCTTCTTCTGGGCAGTGCCTTTGCAAGACGGGCGACCCCAGCCATCATCAATAAAGAGACAGAGAGCCTTCATCAGGGCCCCTTCAGTTCCCCTGCAGTCCAGATGATGAGTCGCAGCCCAAACCAGCGACCCTCTATCCCTCCTCATAGAGGAGCTACCTGACTTGTTGAGTTGCTCTGGCATTTCTATTTACCGAAGAGGTTATGATTGTGGCTGCATAAATCCCATCCCTCCCCTGCCACTCCTGACCCCCTCCAATGCTGACGTGGGAATGAGAGCTGTGTGCACAGCATCCTCAATAGCCTGCAAACCACACACTCCAGCTGCTTTAATCATGCTAACGTAAAAGCAGTCCTGCCTAAATTCTACTGGCATGTTGACTTTTCTACCAGAGGCGTGAAAACATTAGACCTGGTTGAGACCAACAACTCTGCTGCATACAAAGCTGCTCGCTACGCCCACCTTGCGCATGCTGACCATAACATTTACATACAAGCCCACTGATTAAACGACCTGGCACTACAGTATTGTTTTGAAATCACAGACTGGGTGGGGCATGTTCTGGAAAGTGGCTACATCACATAAACATCGATGAATATGTGAGATCTGTGACTGGCAAAAAAAGAGAAGTGCACTGGGAACTTCATCAATATCTGAGCTTGAAGCTCAGATGAAAATGGGGAACTATGATATTGTTGGGATAACGGAGACATGGCTGCAAGGGGATCAGGCCTAGGAATTGAGTGTACCAGAGTATACGTGCTATCGTAGAGACAGAAATATGGGAAGAGGGGGTGGGGTGGCCCTGTTGGTGAGGAATGAGATTCAGTCCTTAGCAAGAGGTGACTTGGGAACAGGGGAAGTAGAGTCTGTGTGGATTGAGCTGAGGAACAGTAAGGGTAAAAATACCCTAATGGGTGTTGTGTACAGGCCCCCAAACAGTAGTGTGGATATTGGGTACAAGTTGATTAGGGAGTTAACATTGGCATGTGCTAAAGGTAATGTAGTCGTTATGGGAGATTTCAACATGCAGGTGGACTGGGAGAATCAGGTAGGTGCTGGACCCCAGGATAGGGAATTTGTGGAGTGTCTAAGGGATGTATTTTTGGAACAGCTTGTGCTTGAGCCAACCAGGAACGAGGCTATTTTGGACTTGGTGATGTGTAATGAACAGGAATTGATAAGTGATCTTGAAGTAAAGGAGCCATTAGGAAGTAGTGATCATAACATGATAAGTTTTTATCTACAATTTGAGAGGGATAGGGGCAGATCAGAGGTGTCAGTGTTGCAATTAAATAAAGGAGACTACGGAGCCATGAGGGATGAACTGGCCAAAGTTAAATGGGCAGATGCCCTGGCAGGAAAGACAGTGGATCAGCAGTGGCAGATATTCTTGGGCATAATACAAAAGATGCAAATGCAGTTCATTCCAATGAGAAGGAAGGATCCAAAGAGGGGGAAGGGGCCACAGTGGTTGACAAAGGAAGTCAGAGATTGTATAGCATTAAAGAAAAAGAAGTATGACAGGGCTAAGATGAGTGGGAATACAGATGATTGGGAAAGTTTTAAGGAACAGCAGATCTTAACTAAAAAAGCAATACGGAGAGAAAAAATCAGGTATGAGCTCAGTCTAGCCAGGAATATAAAAGGGGATAGCAAAAGCTTTTTTAGCTATGTGAAGAGAAAGAAGATAGTTAAGAACAATGTTGGCCCCTTGAAGAATGAATTGGGAGAAATTGTTATGGGAAACAGGGAAATGGCAACAGAATTTAATGCATACTTTAGATCTGTCTTCACCAGGGAGGACACAAGCAATCTCCCAGATGTATGGATGGGCCAGGGTCATAAGATATCAGAGGAATTGAGACAGATTGACATTAAGAAAGAAACTGTGATGAGTAGACTGGTAGGACTGAAGGCTAATAAATCCCTGGGTCCAGATGGTCTGCATCCGAGGGTTCTAAAAGAGGTGGCTCAGGAAATTGTGGATGCATTGGTAATCATTTTCCAATGTTCCTTAGATTCAGGATCAGTTCCTGAAGATTGGAGAGTGGCTAATGTTGTTCCACTTTTCAAGAAGGGAGGGAATGAGAAAACGGAGAACTATCGCCCTGTTAGCCTAACGTCAGTCGTGGGGAAGATGCTTGAGTCCATTATTAAGGACGAAATAGTGGCACATCTAGATGGCAAAAATAGGATTAGGCCGAGCCAGCATGGATTTACCAAGGGCAAATCATGCTTGACTAATCTGTTGGAGTTTTTTGAGGGTGTAACAAGGATGTTAGACGAGGGTAAGCCAGTGGATGTTGTGTACCTAGATTTTCAGAAGGCATTCGATAAGGTGCCACATAGGAGATTGGTGAGTAAAATCAGAGCTCATGGCATTGGGGGCAGGGTTTCAACATGGATAGAAAACTGGTTGGCAGATAGAAAGCAAAGGGTAGCAGTGAATGGGTGTTTCTCAGACTGGCTGGAGATGACTAGTGGGGAACCACAGGGCTCTGTAATGGGACCACAGCTCTTTACGATTTATGTCAATGATTTAGATGAGGGCATTGAAAACTATATCAGCAAGTTTGCTGACGATACTAAACTGGGTGGCAGTGTGACATGCGAAGAGGACGTTAGGAGAGTACAGGGAGACTTGGATAAGCTGAGTGAGTGGGCAGATACTTGGCAGATGTCATTCAATGTGAATAAATGTGAAGTTATCCACTTTGGAAGCTGGAACAAGAGGGCAGAGTATTGTCTGAATGGTGTCGAGTTAGGTAAGGGAGAAGTGCAAAGAGACCTAGGAGTCCTAGTTCACCAGTCAATGAAGGTGAATGAGCAAGTGCAACAGGCAGTGAAGAGGGCAAATGGAATGTTGGCCTTTGTTACAAGGGGAATTGAATACAAGAGCAAAGATGTTCTTTTGCATTTGTACAGGGCCCTGGTGAGACCACACCTGGAATATTGTGTACTGTTTTGGACTCCAGGTTTAAGGAAGGACATTCTGGCAATTGAGGAAGTGCAGCGTAGATTCACTAGGTTGATTCCTGGGATGGCAGGGCTGTCTTACGCAGAGAGATTGAAGAGATTGGGCTTGTACACGCTGGAATTGAGGAGATTGAGAGGGGATCTGATTGAAACGTTTAAGATAATTAAAGGATTTGATAGGATTAAGGCAGGAAATACATTCCAGAAGTTGGGAGAGTCCAGTACCAGAGGGCATGGATTGAGAATAAGAGGTCAGTTATTTAAAACAGAGTTGAGGAAGAGCTTCTTCTCCCAGAGAGTTGTGGAGGTGTGGATTGCACTGCCTTGGAAGACGGTGGAGGCCAATTCTCTGGATGCTTTCAAGAAGGAGCTGGATAGATATCTGATGGATAGGGGAATCAAGGGATATGGGGACAAGGCAGGGACTGGGTATTGATAGTGAATGATCAGCCATGATCTCAGAATGGCGGTGCAGACTCAAGGGGCCAAATGGTCTACTTCTGCACCTATTGTCTATTGTCTATTGTCTATTAAACACATCTCTGCGAGGGCAAATCAGAAGCCATGGTTGAGAGCAGAGGTCCAGGCGCAGTTGAGATTTCGGGATGCTGCCTTCAGATCAGCAAGAGCTACATTTTCCTACACCACCAGGAAGGCAAAACAGGGTTATCACAAAGAATATACAGCCATTCTGTGACACCAGAGACAAGAGGTGCATGTGGCAGGGCATTCTGACCATAACAGCTTAAAAGTCTACAGACTTTTAACATCTTAAGTCAGCAAGCTGTTTGTTATGTCTCCCCTCTCGGTGTGAAATGGGGACACCCCTTTTTCCTTTATTAGGGAGAGAGAGAGTCTGTGGTATGTTGAATTACCGGGTGAACGAGTAGACTTTGGGGTGCTGCAAGTCTGTGTCTTTATTGATGCTTTGCTCCACACTCAAGTGCTCGGTGAGGGGGGGGTGGTGATGCCTTTTTGCTGGTTTGGGGGGGGTGTCGTTGCTTTGCTGCTGCTTGTGCATGGGAGGGGGGAGCTGGGGGGCTTTGGGATTCTAACGTTTAACTTTTGTCAGAAACACACTGAGTCTCAGCAATTTGCAGAACGGTAAACTTTATTTTTCGAGTCTGCAGAGTCGGACCCAACCAGCTCCTGCTAGATTGAGTGCCGAATTACACTTTGCACAGTTTTTTATACCCTGCTTGTTTACGACTTTGTGAGTTGCACCCATGTGAGGTGCAGACATTCTTCCTTAATCTCATTACAAAATTACAAATGTGATTACCCTTTGGCCCACTTATCAGCCTCAGCGCATTAACACCGTTATTGTTCAACCGTTAAGCATGTCTTCCCGTTACCCGTATCGCTTCTTTAATCAGCAAGCTATTGTTTCATCCTGATTTTGCAAATTGGTTTATACGTTGCCCTGCAAGTTGCTTTGCACGTTCTTTCTGTGTCAGCACATTCTAAATGGACTCCTTAAGAACCGTCTTTAATTTAATCATTTCTCTCAACTTTCATTCATTCTTTGGAGCACACCTCTGTGTTTATGGATGCCTGCAAGGAAAAAAGCATTTCAGGATGTATATTGTATACATTTCTCTGCCATTAAGTGCACCTATTGAAACAAGTCCACCCTATGCATCAATGACAGTGACACCTCCCTTTCTGACAAGGTGAATGTCTTTGACGCTCACGGACCTATGTGCCGGAGAGGAAGATCCCCCTTCTCCCCAAGGAGCAGGCACCCTGTCTGTCCACAGATGATGTGAGGAAGACCCTAGTTAGGGTAAACTCATGAAAAGAGACAGGGCCTAATAACGTGCTGTACCTGGTCAGGTGCTAAGGGACCGTGCAGCCCAGTTAACTGGGGTCCTAACAGACCTCTTCAATATCTCTCTGAAAGAGTATGCTGTCTACTCAGGCTTCAAAGTGGCCACAATATCCCTGTGCCCTAGAGGGCAAGAGTAACCTGCCTCAATGATGACTGTCCAGTGGCACCACCTTCAGTAATGAAGTGCTTTGAGCAGCTGGTTATAGATCACATTAAAACCCTTGTTTCTGCTTCATTCACCCTTTCCAGTCAAAACAATCCACTGATGATGCCGTAGACTCTGCCCTGCGTTCCTTCCTGGCCAATCTGGAAAATAGTGCCTCATAAGCCGGGATGTTGTTTCATGACCATCTCAGCGTTTAATACAATCCTCCTTCAGAAGCTGGTCAGCAAACTGTCCTCATTGGATCTCAACACCTCTCGCTGTAAGTGGGTCCTCGACTTCTTGACCGAAAGTTTCGTCAGTCTGCGTTAGCAGAAGCATCTGTAGCTCCATCACAGTGAGCACCAGGATCTCCCCAGCATGCTCAGCCCACTGCTGTTCGCACTGCTGATGTATGACAGGACGGAGTTAGGAAAGAAGTTGAGAAGCATGACCTCAAAGGTAGTGATCTGGGGATTACTGCCTGAGCCACGTGATAGGGAGTTTAGGAATAGAATGAGGTAGAGGATAAATGTGTGGCTGAGGGATTGGAGCAGGGGGCAGGGATTCAGATTTCTGGATCATTGGGACCTCTTCTAGGGCAGGAGGGACCTGTACAAAGAGGATGGGTTGCACTTGAATCCAAGGGGGACCAATACCCTGGCAGGGAGGTTTGCAAAGGCTATTGGGGAGAGTTTAAACTAGAATTGCTGGGGGGTGGGAACCGAACTTAAGTGACGGAGGAAGGGGCAGTTGGCTCACAAATAGAGAAAGCTTGGAGACAGTGCGAGAGGGAGGATAGGCAGGTGATAGAGAAGGGCCGCACTCAGACTGATGGTTTGAGATGTGTCTATTTTAATGCAAGGAATATCATGAATAAAGCAGATGAGCTTAAAGCGTGGATCAGTACTTGGAGCTATGATGTTGTGGCCATTACTGAGACTTGGATGGAGCAGGGGCAGGAATGGCTACTTCAAGTGTCAGGCTTTAGATGTTTCAGAAAGGATAGGGAGGGAGGCAAAAGAGGTGAGGGGCATGGCATTGTTGATCAGATATAGCATCATGGCTGCAGAAAAGGAGGAAGTCATGGAGGGATTGTCTACAGAGTCTCTGCGGGTGGAAGTTAGAAACAGGAAGGGGTCAATAACTCTGCTGGGTGTTTTTTATATACCACCCAATAGTAACAGGGACATCGAAGAGCAGATAGGGAGACGGAAAGGAGTAATAATAACAGGGTTGTTGTGGAGGGAGATTTTAATTTCCCAAATATTGATTAGCATCTCCCTAGAGTGAGGGGTTTAGATGGGGTAGAGTTTGTTAGGTGTGTTCAGGAAGGTTTTTTGACACAATAAGTAGATAAGCCAACAAGAGAAGAGGCTGTACTTGATCTGGTATTGGGAAATGAACCTGGTCAGGTGTCAGGTCTCTCAGTGGGAGAGCATTTTGGAGATAGTGATCACAATTCTATCTCCTTTACCATAGCATTGGAGAGGGATAGGAACAGATAAGTTAGGGAAATAATGGGAAATACAAGACTATCAGGCAGGAACTTGGAAGCATAAATTGGAAACAGATGTGCTCAGGGAAACGTACGGAAGATATGTGGCAAATGTTCAGGGCATATCTTCATGGGGTTCTGAGTAGGTACATACCAAAGAGACATGGGAAAGATGGTAGGGTACAAGATCTGTGGTGTACAAAGGCTGTTGTAAATCTAGTCTAGAAGAAAAGAAGAGCTTACAAAAGGTTCAAAAAGCTAGGTAATGATATGAATCTAGAAGATTATAAGGCTAGCAGGAAGGAGCTTAAGAATGAAATTAAGAGAGCCAGAAGGGGCCATGAGAAGGCCTTGGCGGACAGGATTAAGGAAAAGCCCAAGGCATTCTACATGTATGTGAACAGCAAGAGGATAATATGTCAGAGAATACACCAATCAAGTGTGACAGTGGAAAAGTGTGTATGGAATCAGAGCAAATAATGTAGGTACTTAATGAATACTTTACTTCAATATTCACTATGGAAAAGGATATTGGAGATTGTAGGGATGACTTGCAGTAGACTGAAAAGCTTGACCATGTAGATATTTAAGAAGGAGATGTGCTGGGGCCTTTGGAAAGAATCAAGTTGGATAAGTCACCGGGACTAGACAGGATGTACCCTAGGCTACTTTGGGAAGTGAGGGAGGAGAATGGGGAGTGTCTGGCAAAGATCTTTGCATCATCAATGAGAATGGGAGAGGTTCCAGAGGACTAGAGGGTTGCGGATGTTGTTCCCTTATTCAAGAAAGGGAGTAGGGATAGCCTAGGAAATTATAGCCTAGTGAGTCTTACGTCAGTGGTTGTTAAGTTGATGGAGAAGATCCTGAGAGGCAGGATTTATGAACATTTGGAGAGGCATAATATGATTAGGAATAGTCAGCATGGCTTTGTCAAGGGCAGTTCATGCCTTACAAGCCTGATTGAATTTTTTGAGGATGTGACTAAACACATTGATGAAAGTAGAGCCATAGATGTAGTATATATGGATGTTAGCAAGACATTTGTTAAGGTACTCCATGCAAGGCTTATTGAAAAAATAAGGAAGCATGGGATCCAAGGGGGCATTGGATCCAGAACTGGCTTGGCCACAGAAAGCAAAGAGTGGTTGTAGACGGGTCAAATTCTGCATGGCGGTTGGTGACCAGTGGTGTGCCTCAGGGATCTGTTCTGGGACCCCTGCTCTTTGTGATTTCCTGGATGAGGAAGTGGAGGGATGAGTTAGTAAATTTGCCGATGACACAAAAGTTTGAGGGTGTTGCGGATAGTGTGGAGGGCTGTCAGTGGTTACAGCAGGACATTGATAGGATGCAAAACTGGTCTGAGAAGGGGCAGATGGAGTTTAACCCAGATAAGTGTGAGGTGGTTCATTTTGGTAGGTCAAATATGATGGCAGAATGTAGTATTAATGGTAAGACTCTTGGCAGTGTGGAAGATCAGAGGGATCTTGGGGTCTGAGTCCATAGGACACTCAAAGTTGCTACGCAGGTTGACTCTGTGGTTAAGAAAGTGTACAGTGTATTGGCCTTCATCAATCGTGGGATTGAGTTTAGGAGCCGAGAGGCAATGTTATAGCTATATAGGACCCTAGTCAGACTCCACTTGGAGTACTGTGCTCAGTTCTGGTTGCCTCACTATAGGAAGGACATGGAAACCATAGAAAGGGTGTAGAAGAGATTTACTAGAATATTGCCTGGATTGGGGAGCATGCCTTTTGAGAATAGGTTGAGCGAACTCAGCCTTTTTTCCTTGGAGCAACGGAGGATGAGAGGTGACCTGTTAGAGTTGTATAAGATAATGAGATGCATTGATCGTGTGGATAGTCAGGGGCTTTTCCCCAGGGCTGAAATGGCTAGCATGAGAGGGCATAGCTTTAAGGTGCTTGGAAGTAGGTACAGAGGAGATATCAGGGGTAAGTTTTTACGCAAAGTGTGTGGAATGGGCTGCCTGTGGCAGCGGTGGAGGCGGAAACGATAGCGTCTTTTAAGAGACTCCTGGATGGCTATGGGGAGCTTAGAAAACTGGAGAGTTATGGCTAAAGCCTAAGTAGTTCTAAGGTAGGGTCATGTTCAGCACAGCTTTGTGGGCTGAAAGGCCTGTATTGTGCTGTAGGATTTCTATGTTTCTATCCAGCTTAAACTGAATCATCAAGTTTGCCGATGACACAACAGTAGTTGGGCTCATCAACAAAGACAATGAGAGGAGATAGAGAGGTTGGTAAAATGGTATGAGCACAACAATTTGAGTCTCAATGTGGACAAGACCCAAGAGATGATTGTGGACTTTAGGAAGGTGCTGGCTGACTTCTCCTGCCTGCACATCCATGCCTCCTCTATGAAGAGGTTTAGAAGCACCGAGTTTCTGGGAGGGCACATCATATGCAATCTGACCTGATCCATCCCTCAAAACCTGTTTGGTCAGGAAAGCACAGCAGCATCTCTACTTCCAGCTGAGACTGAGCTAAGCAAGGACCCCTCATCCCACCCCATTCTAATCAATCTATAGTGTCAATATCGACAGTATCCTAGGCAACTACATCGCCGTCTGGTACGAGAATTACAAGGCATCTGACTGCAAGTCTCCAGAAAGGATTGCGAGAGCTGCTGAGAGGATCTTCAGTGTCTCTCTTCCACCCTTTGGAGATATTTATCTGGATTATTGCCTCAGCAGGGCCCTTAGCATTATCAATGATCCCACCTGTACATCTGCTCATTAATGCAAATGTCTAATCAGCCAATCATGTGGCAGCAACTCAATGCATAAAAGCATGCAGACATGGTCAGCAGGATCAGTTGATGTTTAGACCAAACATCAGAATGGAGAAGAAATGTGATTTAGGTGACTTTGACCGTGAAATGATTGTTGGTGTCAGATGAGGAGGTTTGATTATCTTAAGAACTGCTGACCTTCTGGGATTTTCATGCACAGCAGTCTCTAAAGCAGGAGTTCCCAACCTTTTTTCAATGCCATGACTGTTATCATTAACTGAAGGGCTTGTGAAATTCAGGTTGGGAAACATTCAGAGAGTGGCGGTTCTGTGGGTGAAAACAAATGTTAATGGGAGAGGTCAGAGAAGAACGGTCGGACTGGTTCAAGCTGACAGGAAGGTGACAGTTACTCAGATAACCATGCTTTGCCACAGTGGCGTGCAGAAGAGCATGTCTGAACACATAGCACATCGAAACTTGAAGTGGATGGGCTACAGCAGCAGAAGCCCACGAACTTACACCGAGTGGCCATTTCATTAGGTAAAGAAGATACCCACTGAGTGTATTAAAATAGGTTTTTCTATTGACATTTTGCCCAGATGACTTTCTTATGTGTATGTTGACCACAGTCCAGGGGAAACATTGGTGAATAGTGTGCTCCAGTTGTTAGTAATTAATATTTTCTCGCTGTTCAGATAATGCCAGGCCACAGCACAGATGATTTTATCATTAGGGCTCCTGTAGTTAGCCTCAGGGTTGTAGCAGGATTTCCTTTCTGTAGCCATGGGAGTCCAACAACAGGCTTTCATTCTCGTTCAGCCAAGATAATCAAGGGAAATACAAATACAGAGATACAGATTACAGACCTATGCACAGGGATATAGATACATCGATAGACAGACTGCTTGCCTCTAAACCATTCATTTCAATTTTACAAACTAAAAGGGATAAAATTTCAATATCAAGCTTTACATGGCATTGAATTAATCTTACACACTCCCTATTGAAATAAAAGAGACTGCAAAAGTTTACATTGTAAAAAAATGAATTTTAATATTAGAATGACAGAGTCTACTGCCGAGATGAGGCCACACTCAGGTTGGAGGAACAACACCTCATTTTCTGTCTGTGTGGCCTCCAACCTGACAGCATGAACATTGATTTCCAGAACTTCAAATTCAAGTTCAAAGTACTTTTTTTGTGAAGTACGTATGCAGTATACAACCCTGGAATTCAACTTCCCCACTGACAGAAACGAAACAAAGAAAACTGTGGAACCTATTCATGGAAAGGCATCAAACCCCCACCACCCAACACACTAGAAAGCCACAAGTCATGCAATTAGAAAAAATAACGAGTGGAAAACATAAAATTTAATCCGCTAAATTGGAAGAGTCCAGGCATAATCAGTTCAGCTCAGTTCTAGTTCTACGTGGAGCTGTGTCATTTGTTATCTGCAGGCTGCCCTGATCAAAATTGTCCAAAATATCAATAAAAAAAGATGGCTAAAAACCAGTGATACATCATAACATGTACTACAGAATCCAATCCACAGACTACGTCAATAAAACTTTGTCCAAGACACTGGACTCTGGCACCATTCTCCAACAGTATTACGGGCGAGAGAGAGCATTCAGATGCAGGGACGATCCTTCAGCAGCAGTGAGACCATCGCGTGCAGATACCTTCCTCCGGCAGCAGTGAGCGACAGACGATGCTGTACACCCACTCATCTTCCACTCTCACCTTGATGATCTTCCTCGATAGTTTAATCGGTGACATTGGTGAGAAATGGAGTCAATCATGGGCTCCTGGCCTTGAGCCTCGAGGCCGCAGCTTTCACTTTGGAGAGAACAAATTCCCTGATCACTCACTGCCAAAATATAGCTCACAGGCATCAACATTAGCATTTGAAAGAAAAAGAAGATTGTAATTTTTACACCCTTCCCCTTCTCTCTTTTTCTATTCCCCATTCTGGCTCCCCTATTCCTTCTCTTCTCCTCAGCTGCACATCACCTCCCTCTGTTGCCCCTCTCCTTCCCTTTCTCTCATGATCCACTGTCATCTCCTATCAGATTCCCTCTTCTTCTGCTTTTAAAACTTTTTTGCCTATCACCTCCAAGCTTCTCATCTCATCTGCCTTCCCTCACCTATGTACCTGCCCCCTCACCTGGCTTCACCTATCACATTCCAGGGTACTTCTTTCCTTCCTCCCATCTTCTTATTCGGGCTTCTTCCCACTCTCTTTCCAGTCCTAATGAAGGGTCTCGGTTAGAAATATCGACTCTTTATTCCTGTCTACAGATACTGCCTGACCTGCTGAGTTTCTCCAGTATTTTCTATGTGTTGCTATGACAGTTAAAGTGTTATCTTTACTTTACTTTATTGTCACCAAACAATTGATACTGGAGTGTACAATCATCACAGTGATATTTATTTCTGCACTTCGTGCTCCCTGAAGTACAAATTGAAATAAATATGATAAAAAATTTAAATTATAAATTGTAATTAGAAGATAGAAAATGGTAAGTAAGGTAGTGCAAGTCAGGTCCAGATATTTGGAAGGTATGGCCCAGATCCGGGTCAGGATCCATTCAGCAGTCTTATCACAATTGGAAAGAAGCTGTTCCCAAATCTGGCCATATGAATCTTCAAGCTCCTGTACCTTTCCCCGGAGGGAAGAGGGACAAAAAGTGTGTTGGCTGGGTGGGTTGTGTCCTTGATTATCCTGGCAGCACTGCTCCGACAGCGTGCGGTGTAAAGTGAGTCCAAGGATGGAAGATTGGTTTGTGTGTGTTCATGATCTTCTGCAGCTTCTTCCAGTCTTGGACAGGACAACTTCCATACCAGGTTGTGATGCACCCTAGAAGAATGCTTTCTACAGTGCACCTATAAAAATTAGTGAGGGTTTTAGCGGACTGGCCAAATTTCTTCAGCTTTCTCAAGAAGTAAAGGCGCTGGTGGGTCTTCTTGGCAGTGGACTCTGCTTGGTTAGACCAAGTCAGGTCACTTGTGATATTCACTCCAAGGAACTTAAAGCTTTTGACCTGTTCCACCTGCGCACCACCGATGTAGATGGGGTTGTGTGGTCCGCTACTCCTTCTGAAGTCAACAACCAATTCCTTCATCTTGCTGACATTGAGGGATAGGTTATTGTCTTCGCACCATGCCACCAGTTTCTTCATTTCCACTCTGTACTCTCTTTACAATTTCAATGAAGTTTCATGATCATAAAGTTCCTATTGGAAGCTGTTAGTGAACTAAACTGTCAGATGGTCCACTCTTATCCAGGCCAACTATCAAAATAACAGGTTGGGGAAAGAACATTATTTACTGTGCAATTGAACTGAACCCTAATATAGCCAGAGTTTGATAGACTGTGTGTCAAATCTATATGCTGAAAACACTCAGTGGCCACTTTAATAAGTACCATAAGACCGTAAAATATAAGAGCAGAATTAGGCCATTTGGCCCATAGAGTCTGCTCTGCCATTTCATCATGGCTGATCCATTTCCCTCTCAGCCCCAATCTCCAGCCTTCTTTCCATAACCCTTCATGCTCAGACCAATCAAGAACTGATGAACTTCTGCTTTAAATATACCCAAGAACTTTTTACCATATGGCAGGACGGCATAGTAGCTTGGTGATCAGCATAATGTTTTACAGCACCAGCAACAGAAAATTCTGGTTAATTTCCCACTCCTTGTCCGTAAGGAGTGTATACGTTCTCCTCATGATCCCATTGGTTTCATCCAGATGCTCTGGTTTTCAAGTTCAAACACAATTCCTTATAAAAATACGTTTATGTTCAAAAGTTTAAATAAATTTATTATCACGGCGCATATCCAACCCTAAGCTTCATTTTCTTGTGGGCATAGCTAATAAATCCATAATAGAATCAATGAAGGACCACTTGGGCTTTCAAGCAGTGTGCAAAAGACAACAAACTGTGTGAATCCAAAAAGTAAAAAATAAGAATAAACAAATAAATAAGCCATAAATAACGAGAATGTGAGATAAAAGTGAGTCCATGGGTTGTGGGAACAGTTCAGTGACGGGATGAGTGAAGTTGAGTGAGGTTAACTCCTCTGGTTGAAGAGTCTGATGGTTGAGGGGTATTAACTGTACCTGAACCTGGTGGTGTGGGACCTGAGGTCCTGCAGCTTCTATTTGATGGCATAGCGGGAAGAGAGCATAGCCTGGATGGTTGGAGTCCTCGAGGCCGGATGTGTTTTCCTGTGGCATTGTTCCTTGTAGATGTGCTACAAGGTGGGGAGAGCTTACCCTTTGATGGAGTGGGCTGTGTCCACCAGCTTTTATTGGCTTTTCCATTCAAGGGCTTCAGTGTTTCCATACCAGGCCATGATGCAACCAGTCAGTATACTCTCCACTGTGCAGTTACAGGTCTATAGAAACCTATGGATTGTTTCTTCCCATATTACAAAGATGTATGGTTAGGGTAAGGATTAGTAGGTCGTGAACATGTTATGTTGGTGCTGGAAGCATTATGATGCTTGTGAGATGCCCCAAACACATCCTCGGACTGTATTTGGTCATTGACAGAAACGACACATTTCACTGTGTGCTTCGATGTTTCAATGTACATTCGACAAATAAATCTAATCTTTAACCTTTAAATCTTTACCCTTTAATACTTTGAAGAAACCAAGTATAGGATGGATGGATCAAAGAAAGGAATTAGGAGGGTTGATCAATTCTTGTTTCCATGCTTTCCAGATTCAAGAGTTCCATAATACAAGAGATTCTGGGCATTGATATCTCAGAAATGAGAATTGCAAAGTTGCAGAAAAGCATCACGTCAGGTTGAAACAAAATAAGAAAAAGTCTCACTGGAATTGGAATCGGTTTATTATTGTCACATGTACCAAGATACAGGGAAAGGTTTGTCTTGCAGACTGTTCATACAAATCAGATCATTACACAGTGCATTGACTGAGGTAGAACAAGGTAAAACAATAACAATGCAGAATAAAGTATAAAAATTACCAAAAAATGTGCAGTACAGATAAACAGTAAATAATAAGATCAAAATGAAATAGATTGTGATGCCAAGAGTCCATATTATCATACGAGAGCCTGATAACTGTAGGATAACTGTCCTTGAATCCGGTGGTATGTGCTTTCAGGCTTTTGTATCTTCTGCCTGATGGGAGAGGGGAGAAGAGGTGCTGGGTTGAAACTTTAATTAGATTGACTAGTTTACCAAGGTAGTGAGGAGTGGAGATAGAGTCCACTGAGGGGAGGCTGGTTTCCATAATGTGCTGAGCTGCACCCACCTCCCAGTATTTTGGAATTGCTTTATTATTGTCATATTTTCCGAGATCCAGTGAAAAGCTTGTCTTGCATACCATTCATACAGATCAGATCATTACACAGTCCTGGAGCAAAACACATGTGACCAGTTACTCTCCAAATAGCCACAAACACGTTTCAAGAACATTGTCCAAATAGTTGGACAAACAATATTTGTGCCAAACAATAAGTTTTTGGCTGGATATAATCTGAAACAACAAAGCATTGGAATATTGTCAGCAGGCTTTGGGCACCTTACCTCCGAAACGATGTGCTCTCATTGGAGAACATTCAAAGAGATCTATGAAAATGATTCTGTGATTGAAAGGCTTATCATATGAAAAGCATTTGATGGCTCTATCCCTCTACTCAGAGGCCTCGATAGAGTGGATACAGAGAGATTATTTCCTATGTTGGGAAGGTCTAGGACCAGAGGACACAGTCTCAGACTAGAGGGACGTCCATTTAGAACGGAGATGAGGAGGAATTTCTTTAGCCAGAGTGTGGTGAATCTGTGAAATTCTGTGCCACAGGTGGCCGTGGAGGCTAAGTAATTTAAGACAGAGTTTGATAGATCCTTGATTAGTCAGGGCATGAAGGGTTAGGGGAGAAGGTAGCATATTGGGGCTGAGAGGGAAATGGATCAGCCATGATGAAATTGCAGAGCAGACTCGATGGGCAAAGTAGCCTAATTCTGCTTCTATATCTTGTGGTCTTATTGTCTTATTATTATTAGAACTAATACTTTCAATGAAGTGATTATGTAGTTCTTAAAGAGATCTATTATGTTGATGGGTGTTTCAATGATTTTTTTGGAACTTATCTCCATCACACTTTTCACCAACATATACTATTGTCATAGAGTGCCAGATTAGAAGACAAAAATAGGCTTTTCAAGCCTACTTTCCCGTTTAGTGTGATCCTAAGGCACCAGAGCAGAATTGGGCCATTCAGCCTATCGAGTCTGCTATACCATTCCATCATGGCTGATTTACTTTTTCTCACAATCCCGTTCTCCTGCCTTCTCCCCTTTGATGACCCGACTAATCAAGAACTTAATAACCTCCATTTTAAATATGCATAACGACTGTGTTGTAGCTCTTCACACCTGAATCCATTGACAGACAAGAGAAGCTCGTTTATCTCAGCTGACGTCTTTATTGCCAGATGCAGAATAACAGAGAGAGTGTCATCGCTCGGAGAGTACTCTTTCAGTCTCTTACAGACGGGGGACGTGACCATCACACACCCCAGTTACAGTCAGGGTGACCCACAAATGCACAAGTGAAGAACTGTATAACCCAAGCTAAAATATAACAATAAATGAACTTGAACATCCCACCATAATTCCACAAAAGCACTTTAACACAAAAACAATGAATAGTGCTGGCTGATAGGAATGCTGGGGCAAGCCGTTAACCACACCTCCCAGGTCACCACAATATTTTTGTCTTTTATTTTCATGATAAACTTTATATCTATTTTTAAGTTTGCACTTTATCCAATTGTAAAGCACTTTGAAATACATCGCCTGTGTGAAATGTGTTTGATAAATAAGTTATGATTATTATTATTAATCAATTTACCAAGTTAAAATTTAACTTAATAGTATCTTTAATTTCTCCCTTTAGTTATACACAAGTCAGTTATTGGCTATAGTCTACAGATTGTAGAGAAATACTGTAATATTGTGGATATGGTGAAAATTGATTCGATTATGTTAGATGAGATCACTTTATTGTCATAAAGTGAAACATATCATGTGCTGGGAAAAGCCTGAAAGTGCCAATATAGCATGCCTCTAACTGACCAACCCTAACCTATACAGAAACTTGGAGAAACTGGAAGAAACTTGGAGCACCCAGAGGAAACCACAGGACAAACACACAAACTCCTTACACACAGCAGCAAGACACTGAATCCTGATCTTCCATTCAGGGGTTGGCACTCTAAATTGTTTTGCTGGCTGCTACACTACAGTGCTGGAGGATGTACAGGAAAGTCCGGTTAAGAAGGCATGTAGTCCACTCTCCAAAGGGAACCAAGGAAGGGATGACAATCATCCTCCAGTTTCCCCCAGGGGTTAGAAAATAGAAAGTTTCACACCCTTGCTCAAGAAAGCCCTAAAGCAGATTCATGGTAAACACTGGCCAATGCCTAAGGTTTAGAAACAATATTCTGCAAAGCTAATAGACAGCTGGAAAGGTTAGGAGTAATTATCTGAGAGCCAGCAGAGATTTGTGACAGGCGACTCATATTTGACCAAACTCTGATGATTTAATAGAAAAGATTAAGAAAATTATACATTGCTTAAATGAATAATAAGGAGGCATTTCTCAAAAAAAAAACACATAAAAGGTTGGTTAACAAAACTGAAGCTTATGGAATAGAAGAATTAATACCAACTTGGGGAAAATTAATTTGGTTTAAGCATAGAAAATAGCGAGGCATGGCAAAAGAAAAAAGATGGGAACATCAGATACCATCTATAGAAAGAGAAACACGAAATGTTTCAGGTCAGTTCTTCTGACAAAATGTCTCTGAAATCAATAGATAACTGTTTAACATGAGTGATTCTGTAGATGCTAGAAATCCAGAGCAACACACACAAAATGCTGGAGGAACTCAGCAAGTCAGGCAGCATCTATGGAAATGAACAAAAAGTCTGCATTTCAGGCTGAGACCCTTCTTCAAGATGGAAAGGAAGGGGAATATGCCAGAATGAAAAATTAGGTGGAGAGAAATGAAGATTAACTAGACCAGTGGCTCTTAACCTTTTTTATGCCATGGACCCCTTTGTCAGTCCAGTGAAGCCTATGGACCCTTTCTCAGAATAATGTATTTAAATATATAAAATAAAATACAGAGTATTGTAAAATCAACCAATTATATTGAAATGTAGTTATGAAAATATTTTTAAAAATAAATTTGTGATACAGTAATATATGTTCTTGCTTATTAGCACATCAAATAACTACCTTAACTTCAATGCAATGATGAGCATACTGTAATTGATATTTTGAGATATTTGTAACAACTGTAATGTGATATGGAAATATGTGTGATTTCTGTTGGTGTCAAAGTCACAGGTACAGATAATACTACTGTGGTTTATTGCCTACTTTCATAATTGAAAGAAAAACTAAATTTCAGTTAGAGGTTAGTGAAAATAAATATATATATTTTTTTCCAATCATTGTTCACGGATTCCCTGGAATCTCTTTACGGACACTTGTAAGGCCCATGGACCCCAGGCTAAGAACCCCTCGACTAGAAAATGATAGGTGAAGTCAGGTGGGTGGGACAGATAAAGGGGTGGAGAAGAAGGAATCTGATTGGAGAGGAGAATGGACCATGGGGAAAGGGAAAGAAGGGGTAATCGGGGGAGGTGAGAGGCAGATGAGGAGAGAGAAGATGGGGGCCAGAATGGAAAACTGAAGAAGGAAGAGGAGGGAGAATCAGGTTGAAGGTTGGCCAGACGAAAGTGAGGTGTTACTCATCCAACCTGAGAATGTCCTCATCGTGGGGGCAGAGGAGACCATGGACTGAGATCTTGGCTGGCTACTGGGAGATCACCACGCTTCCGGCACAACCACAGTAAATCCACTGCTCACTAACCCTAATCCTGACATCTTTGCTATGTGGAAGGAAAATGGAGGACCTGGAAGAAACCCACATGGTCATGAGGAAAACATGCAAGCTCCTTACATACTCCGGTGGGAATTGAACCATGATCTTACAGCTGGCACTGTAAGACGTTACGCTAACCACTACGCTATGGTGCTACCAAAGGAATTATGAGATGATACTTCTTAGAAAAAGGAATGGGACTTGGAGTTTGGACTATAACAGACTTCTAAATAGTTTGCAGGGAGAGAAGAAGCTGTAGATCTAAATGCATAGATCTTTGAATGATTGGACATATAGACGAGGTTGTTAGCAAGGCAAATGAGATCTTTGCATTCATGCAGAGGCATACAGAGAGCAAAAATGGGAAGTTATGCTGAACTTCTGTAAAGTTATGGTTAAGCCACAATTACAGTATTGCATCCAGTTCCATTATAAACAGCAAAACTTGGACTCGGTACCCACTCAGTTAGATACACTTGTAGACCTATTTGTGATTGTTAATATCTTATTAGTCAATCATATGGCAGTGACTCAGTGCATAAAAGCACACAGCCATACATGGTCAAGAGGTTCAGTTGTTGTTCAGACCAAACATCAAAAGGGGGAAGAAATGTGATCCAAGTGAGTTTGACTGTGGAATGAGAATTGCTACCAAATGCGGTGACTTAAATATCTCAGAAGAAGCTAATCTCCAGGAATTTTTAAAAACAACAGTTTCTATAGTTTACAGAGAATGGTGCAAAAAAAAGACATCCATTGCTTGGCAGTTCTGTGGGTGAAAACGCCTTGAAATGAGAGAGGTTAGGGGAGAATGGCCAGACTGGGTGTAGCTGACAGGAAGGTGACAATAACTCATATAACCGTATGTTACAATAGTGGTGTGCAGAACAGCATCTCTGAATACACAACAATAAAAATAAACAACCGGGCAAGGTATAAAACCTGTAATTACATCCCCTATTTTTTTTCATTACTTTTGGTTTCCAGATATATAGAAATTATTCAGAATGGGCATCTTTCCATTACATTGAAGATAACATGCCACCTCTTCTAATAAAGTGGCCACTGAATGTAAGGATGGGAATAAACAGCTGATGTTTTGGGCCAAGCCCCTTCTTTTGCAAAACAGCTTACTTTGCTGTTGTTGCTTTGTTGCTCGTTGTGTTTTGATGTTGTTCTAAACAATTGTGGACACGCCCTGTTGGCACTGGAATGTGCAGTGACACTTGTGGGCTGCCCCTGGCACATTCTTGGGTGTGTAGGTTGTTAACACAAGTAACGCATTTCACTGTATGTTTTGATGTGGACGTGATAGGTAAAGAAACAAACCTGAACTTGGAATGGTTTTCAGGAATGGAACACTGTTGGACTGGATTGCCAGTACAAGAATCAAAAAGGGAGATTGTTTGCTTAATTATAAATAATAATTTTCTCTTTCTTCAGTAAATTTCTAGTCTCTTATCATACCAAATTGTTTAGAATATAGAACACTATAGCACAGTGCAAACCCTTCGATCCACAATGTTATACTGACCTACTAACCTAATCGAAGATCAGTCTAACCCTTCCCTCTTACATTGCCCTTCAATTTTTCTTTCATCCATATAGTACCAGATGACTGAAGGGTGGCAAATATTATCCCAATGTTCAAGAAAGGGAGTTGGGATAACCATGGGAATTATTGACCATGGCTTGCTGGTAAATAGTTTGAGACAGACTTTCAGGGCCAGGGTTTTATGAGCATTTGGAGAAGCATAGTCTGATTAGGGATAGTCAGCATGGCTTGGTCAGGGGCAGGTCGTGCCTCATGAGGCTGATTGAGTTCATAGCCATGGAGTCACAGAGCACTACAGAACAGAAATAAGCTAACTGGCCCATCCAGTCCATACTGAACTATGATCCTGCCTAGTCCTATTGACCTGATCTTGGAACACGACACTCCATACCCTTCCCATCCATGTACTCCTCTTAAACGCAATTGAACTCGGCTCCACCACTTCTGCTGGCAGCTCATTCCACACTCTCACCACATTGAGTGCAAAAGTTTTCTTTAAATATTTCACCTTTCACTCTTAGCCTGTGACCTCTTGCTTTCATCTCACCCAATCTCGGTGAAAAAAGAAGCCTGCTTGCATTTACCTATAGCCCCTTATAATATTTTTCCAACTATCAAATCTCCCCTCATTCTCCTACGCTCCAGGCAAACTTTCCCTATAGCTCAGGGCCTGAAGTCCTGGAAACATCCTTGTAAGTGTTCTCTGCACTCATTCAGTCTCATTGAAATAGTGCAGAGAATGTGACAGGAGATTCTGTTTTCCTGTTAATGTGATGAGCTACCAGAACAGCTTCTTGCTTCCAAGCACATCGGCTCTGAGGGGAGGTAGGTTGTGGATGGAAACATGTCTCCAGGCTGAAATTTTAAAATGTAACGCTAAGTAAAAATGGCAATAATCAAAGTTACTTAGGATATAGAGCTTCCAGCAATGAACAAAGGACTGCTGAAGTGTAACATATAAATCTTTAAATATTCCAAATCAGCTTTGAGAAATGAACAGCCGCTGTGGGTATCATATCTCCAGGAAACAGTGAGCTAACCCCAATGTTTCCCATAACTTCAGCCCAGTTACAGAATCAGTAACAGACTAAGTATGCAGCTCACTCTTGCTGAAGGTGAGACAAGGATGTGGTTTGAGTTAAAGAGTTTAGTTTGGAAGTGATATTAATGAATACATTTTGAGACTTGTCAGGAGATTCCATTGAGTTTTAACTTACTGAAGGTGTAATATCTCCAAGTTCTCAAGCCTCTGGTTAGTTTAGAGAACCTTGTAAATAGAATTATAATAAATTTATCCAAAAAAAAGCATCCACACCAGGACCACCAGACACAAAAACAGTTACTTTCCCCAAACAGTAAGACTGATCAACACCTCCACCCACTAACCCACCCCTCCACACCCCCAACCAATACTACTTTATAATGTTTTGTACAGACAATCCTGTGCCTCTCATCACTTTATGGGCATACAATCAATCTATGTATATATGCTAAATATTTAAATTTATTATATTTTTATATTATTATCGTGTTCTTTACCTTATTGTGTTTTTGTGCTGTATTGTATCAGGAGTACAATTATTTTGCACTTGTCTACAGGAAATGGCATTAAGCAATCTTGAATCTTGATCTTATGGAACTAAAAAGCTCTGGCAGAACTGATCTTGGTGATACCAATACTCAGAAACGTTATCCTTCTGTTTAGATTGTGTTAATTAATTATATAACACTTAAGGGGGGGGGGGGTAGAAAGAAAGATCAGTAACATGGATGAAACTCTTCAATCCCATCATGAAGCTGTGATTGGATGCTGTAGTGTGAAGGGAAGGAGACTATGGTTCAGTTATAAGGGTCAATGAAAAGACAACATGACTAAATGATCTTATGGGCATATACCATACTGTACAAAACTCTTAGCCCATTGATGCACTATCAATAACTCTGAGACATGGGTTAAGGTAGGCTTTTATTGGCTGGAAGAAAGCACAAGCAGCAAGTGACCATCACACGACATCCTGGAGACTGAGGAAGGGTCTGTGGCTCCAATCGCCTTTATACTGGGGTCTGTGGGAGAAGCCACTGGAGCAGTCAGCGGAGGCGGGGGCGTGTCCAGACAAGTATATGTAGTTCACCACACCCATCACAAGGAATCTGTGGGTGCTGACATTTCAAAGCAACACTCTCAAAATGCTGGAGGAACTCAGAGGTCCTGAGGAAAGGTCTGGGCCCAAAAAAGTCAACTGTTTACTCTTTTCCATTGATGCTCCCTGGCCTGCTGAGTTCCTCCAGCATTTTGTGTATGTTGCTAAGGTACCCATAGCTAGGATGCCTAAGACTTCTGCACATTATTGTATTTGTCAGGGTGGAGTGGTGTCATATATAACTAGGGTGCCTGAGACTTTTGCACAGTCCTACATTTGTCAACCTGGAGTGGAGAGCAAGATTGTAGTTCTGGCAGGAGCAAAGGACGTTGGGAATGTTGAGGGTGGGGTGCCACGGGAGAGATGTGAGACATGTCGCAGAGGAGTGCCGGGGTGGTGAGGGGCGTGGGCAGACACACCCAGCTCTGAGACACCAGGCAAGGCCATTTGATTCCAAACAATGGGTTTGTTGATCATGACAGAATACGTCTTTGGTGTTCCCATTCCATTCTCTCTCCTTTCCCCTTTTCCCAATCATGATTCCCCTTCCCACTCTCAGTTCACAATAGAGACTCTTACCAGAATCAGGTTTATCATCACTGACATATGTCATGAAATTTCTTTTATTTGTGGTAACTGTACAGTGCAATACATAAAATTACTGCAGTACTGTGAAAAAGACTTAGATACCCTAGCTATATATATATATGTGTGTGTATGTGTGTGTGCTTAAGACTTTTGCAGTGTGCTGTATGATCATTGGATAATGACAGGGCTGGTCCTGCTGCACATCACTGTTGCCTCTAAGACAATGTCAGCCTTGAACCCTCTCTGTAATTTGTCAGCATCTCTCTGGCCCTACACTTATCTCTGGAGCATCTGGACTGTAAAGACAACTATGTTCGATTATTATTGATGATATTGAGTATTCAGCTCCCCCCCCCCCAGAAGTTTTCATGTTTTATTGTTTTACAACATTGAATCACAGTGGATTTAATTTGGCTTTTGTGACACTGATCATCAGAAAGGACTCTTTCATGTCAAAGTGAAAACAGAGCTCTACAGAGTGATCTAAATTAATTATAAATATAAAATACAAAATAATTGATTGCATAAGTATTCACCTGCTTTAATATGACACACTAAATAATCATTGGGGCAGCCAATTGGTTTTAGAAGACACGTAATTAGTTAAATGGACATTTCTTTCTGGAGACTTGTGTGCAGTCAAGCTGTTTCAATCGATTGTAGAAAAAACACACCTGGAAGGTATCTGGAAGGACCAACTGCTGGTGAGTCAGTATCCTGGCAAAAACTACACCATGAAGACAGAAGAATACTCCAAGCAACTCTGCAAAAAGGTTATTGAAAAGCACAAGTCAGGAAATGGATACAAGAAAATTTCCAAGTCACTAAATATCCCTTGGAGTACAGTACCGTCAATCATCGAGAAATGCAAAGAATATGGCACAGCTGTAAATCTGCTTAGAGCAGCTGTCCTCAAAAACGGAGTGACTGTGCAAGAAGGGGAACCAGTGAAGGAGGCCACCACAAAACCTTTGACAACCCTGGAGGAGTTACAAGCTTCAGCAGCTGAGATGGGAGAGACTGCATATACAACGACTGTTGCCCAGATGTTTCACCAGTTGCAGCTTTATGGGAGAGTGGCAAAGAGAAAGCCACTGTTGAAAAAACTCACATGGAATCTCAGCTGGAGTTTGCCAGAGGGCATGTGGAATACTCTGAAATCAGCTGGAAGCAGGTTCTTTGGTTCTATGAAACCAAAATTGAGCTTTCTGGTTATCAGACTGAATGCTATGTTTGGTGTAAACCAAACACCACACATCATCAAAAACACACCATTCCTAGGGTGAAGCATGGTGGTGGCTGCATCACGCTGTGGGGATGCTTCACTGCAGCAGTCCCTGGAAGGCTTGTGAAGAAAGAGGGTAAAATGAATGCAGCAAAGCACAGAGAAATCTTGGCGGAAAACCTGATGCAATCTGCAAGAGACTTTCGGCTTGGGAGAGGATTTGTTTTCCAGCAAGACAATGACCCCAAGCATAAAGCTGAAGCTACACAGGAATGGCTTAAAAACAACAAAGTTAGTGTCCTGGGGTGGCCAAGAAAGAGTCTAGACCTCAATCCAATTGAGAATTTGTGGCTGGACTTGAAAAGTTCTGTTCACTCTTGATCCCCACGCAATCTGACAGAGCTTGCACAGTTTTGTAAAGAAAGTGGGGAGATTGCAGTGTCCAGATGTGAAAAGCTGATAGAGTCCTATCCACACAGACTCAATGCTGTAATTGCTGCCAAAGGTGAATCTACTAAATGCTTACTTGAAGGGGGTGAATACTTATGCAATCAATTTGTGATTATATATTAAATATATCACATATTATATTTGCGAATAATTTAGATCACTTTGTAGAGATGTTTTCACTTTGACATGAAAGAGTCTTTTTCTGTTGATCTGTGTCTAAAAAGCCAAATTAAATCCATTGTAATTCAATGTTGTAAAACAATAAAGCATGAAAACTTCAGGGTGGGGGGGGGGTGAATAATTTTTATAGACACTGCATATTTTCAACTTCAGTACTATAATCTCCACTTTCAACACTGTAATGTATGGATCTATTTCTTTTAGAGCAATAGCTCACCTTATTATTACATATGGACTAATAGCTTACCTATGCACATTGATCTGTTGTCCACACATGCACATTGATTTTCTCTTGTTGCAATGTGAATACACCAGTTAAAGCCATCTCCTGTGCATGTGTTTTTATTTTCAATGATATGTAGTTGTACAGACACAACAAACTGGCAATGATTATGAGCCTGATTGTTAGTGAATATCACCAACTGCATCGAAAATTATGAGACGACGGACTTTGGCGAGAGACAGTGAGAAGAAAGAACTAATTAGTATGGAGAACGCCACCATGAATGCTAACTAAGAGCATGTGATTAACTGCACAGTTTACAGTGACAATTGCACAACTGGCAAAGTTAAATGGGAAAATAATGTGACGTTGGCCTTAACTCGGAAAATTGATGAATTTGATAGTGCTTAATGAGGACTGTGAATTGTATATCGAGGGGATTGAACTGTATTATAACGTGAACAATGTGGATGAGCCAAAGGAAGTCTTCATGCTTCTTAGCTAAATGGGTGCTAAAATGAACAGGCTTTTATGCAACTTAGTAACTCCTGAAAAGCCATCAAACTTTGACAATATTGCTACAATTTTACAAAATCACTTCAGCCCTAAACCACTGGTAATAGCTGAGAGAATTAGATTTTATGAAAGGAACCAGTCAAAGGATGAAAGCATTTTTGAATACATTGCAGAATTGAAAAAAACTTTCCCAGTACTGTGACTTTACAAATGGACTTTCTGATGCATTAATGGACAGGCTTGTATATGACATGCATAGTCAAAGCACTCCAACAAGGTTACTATCAGAAAGAGACCTAACCTTAGAATGGGCATTGACCATTGCAATATTGTTAGTGACTGCAGAAAAGGATGTGGCAGAACTATAGGAAAAGAATTTAGAATGTGAAATGCACAAAGCATCCCTGGATGGTGCAAAAAATACAAAAATGTTATTGATGTGGCAAATCCTCCCATGATGCAACTGACTGTTGGTTCAAAGAAACTGTTTGCAGAATGTGTCGCAGACAAGCTCACATAGAGAGAGTGTGCAAGTCAGACAAAAAGCACACCCAAAGAGAAAGACCACACTGAGTGAAAAGTTTCAAACACAAAGCTGAACAAATGCACAAAGTGACTAAATGTGAAACCATATCAGACGACAATGTCTGACAAAGGTGAGCTGCTATGCGTAAAACTGCATAGCATTACAGAAGCAGGTCGTGAAATCATATGGATCACAATAGGCGTGTCTGGTGTAAAACTGAAAATGGGGCTGGATACAGGGTCAGCTTTGTCTGTAATTTCAGTGGCTAACTACAACAGACTGTTTTCAAAGCTCTCATTAGAAAAGACCTCAGTGACGCTGAAGGCCTAAATCGGCAGAAAAGTGTCTTCCAAAGGCAAGCTAAATGTAAATGTGAAGCATGTGGCCAAATACAGCAGTTAAGACATTATGCATTGAAAAGTTGAGGGCCAGCACTTTTTGGATGTGAATAGTTGAGAAAAATCCAACTAGACTGGCACACAATCAGTGCTCTCAGTCTGTCATTAATGGCCAACTGTAGTCTAAACAGTAGCACTAACCAAACACTGTCACAGCTGCTTAATGTTAATGAGAAAGTGTTTGTGAAGGGTATTGGTAAACTCAAAGACACGAAGGTCAGAATTGAACTGGATGAAGCAACAACACCAAGATTCCATGAAGTGCATCCAGTGCCTTACACATTACTCCCTCAAGGGGATGCTGAACTATAGCACTTGGAGTCATCTGGCATTAGTTGAGTGGAGGGATCGGGCCATGCTCTATCGTCCTGGTGATCATGATAGGAAAGGCTGGAACTGTTTGCATATGCATGGATTTTGAAGTGAGCATCAGCCTGGTGCTGCATGCTGTGCAATATTCCCTGCCACAGATAGAAGACATATTTGTATCTTTGGTAGGCAGGAAAAGGTTTTCAAAGATTGACTTGTCACAAGCATATCTGCAAATGAAGATTGATGAGTCAGGCAGGAAGTTCCTCACAATCAACCCACACAAGGGACTGATCCAGTATAATTGTCTTGTCTTTGGTGTTGCGCCAGCTCCAGCAGTTTGGCAAACAGCAATGGACCAAATGCTCCAAGATGTCCCAGAAACACAATGTTACTTTGATGACATCATTGTGACTGGTAAGAATGATGAAGAACACATCCAGAACCTTGGTAAAGTGCTTACCAGGCTGAATGAGTAAGGTCTGTGTGCAAAGAGAGAGAAATGTGAATATTTCAAGAATGAACTCTCATAGTGTGGACATGACTTTGACAAACATGGCTTACATAAGTCACAAGAGTGACTACAGGCACTGAAGCAGTGCTACAGGCACCCAGACCAGAAAATGTGTCACAACTCAGGTCATAATTGGGCCTTGTAAACTACTGCCTCTGGTTTCTTCCAAACATTGTTACAGTGCTGCATCATTGATTGCACTGTTACAGACAGGAGCAAAGTGGCAATGGTCAGAAAGATGTGACAAAGCATTCAAGGAAACAAAGTGACTAATAACATCAGATGAACTGCTCACCCAAAATGACCCATCTGTGC